>NW_022900942.1:10729026-10751549 GCF_012274545.1 Fukomys damarensis | reverse complement strand
AGAGAGAGAGAGAGAGAGAGAGAGAGAAGAGAGAGAGAACCCATGCTGAGAAAAAGGCATATGGGGCTCTCTTAAATACACATCCTTGGAGAGGTCTGATCTTCCAGGGAGTACGGAAGTCTGAGTTCCTAACCCTGATGCAGGTTTTGACAGACACTGAAAACCTGCCCAACAGTGAGGGCACAGCAGTACCCTCCAACATAGAATGGCCTCCAGCACCGCTTCAGTCTGCTCTTTGTCAGCTCTCTGGCCTCCTTTTGGCTTTTTTATTCACCACCAGGAGCAATGCTGGAGTAGGGGTCAAGGCTTCTGTTGTGTGGAGAGTTTAAGGTTCCAGAGGCATCTCAGTGAGCCCTGTGTTTTGTGAGATGTGTCCACACTATATCAAGCTGGTGACAATGTCAGGCCTGCCCCGAGAGCCCTGTTACCTTGTAGGGGGGCAGCCCTGCCAGTTACTCACCCATCCTGTCTGGGTGTGAGTTGGCCTCAGATGCCCCTGGCTGCCCTGAGACGGGAGAGCTGTTCCCACAGAGCTGCAGAGGCCTGGATTGGGCCAGCAGGGCCACCTAGCTATAGGGGTCCACATACACAGGGATCTGTGGGCCTCTTGGGACCCTGAAACTCCCCTGCAACTCTGCATTGGACCTGGCTGTCATCCAGTCAGGTGACAGAATGTCTGTGACTGACAGGGTCTCTGTGCTGGTACAAAGCAGTCAGCCTGTGATGCAGGTAAAGGGGAAGAGGCCCTTTCTCCCTCACTGCATCTCTCCTGCTCTCTGGGAATATGTCCTCTGTACCTAGAATAACACTCAGTTCCTTAACAGAAATGTGGGGACTTTCAGGTGAGTACTAGTGCCACAGAAAACCAACAGCTCTTGACACACTGAGGTAAGACCTGGAGGGTCTGGTAACCCTGGGAGCAGCAAGGCTTGCAGGCCTGTGGAGAGCCTGCCCTTTGAGCTACAGGAGACTCCTGATCCTGAATGGCACTGTCTGGGACAGGGACATTCTAGACTCTCTCTGGGGTCACTGTGCCTCCGAGTCTTCACTAGAGGCTGTGGTCACACCGTCGGGCATGACAAAAAGGCACGTGTCCACTGGAGTCATTCCCCAGGAACTCTGTCCAAGCTTGGTGGCTGTAGAGGGTGCTGGGGACAGAGGATGCTCCTGTTGAGGGTCACTGTCCAGATTGGAAGAGCAAGCAGAGCTGACCGCTGCTCTGAGTCAGAGATGCACACTGCAGTTATACAGAAACTGAAGCAGGGAACTGGGCGGAAAATGCCACGATCCACAAGGAAATGGGCTGCCTGTGAGTGTTTGCCTCATATTTTCATAACCTCCTGGGACTCTTTTGCTTTCCACCTAGAGAACATGAAGCACCCCTGTGTCAGTGCAGTGCAAGAGGGCGCAGGACAGCGGCAGCACAAGCACTTTTCCTGTGGCTCTTCTGCAATTGTGGTCACCTTGCAGAAAATGCTCGAGTGAGGAAAAAGTGCATATTTCCCACTTGATGAGACTACTGTATTTGCACAAAGATACAGTCTGTTGGCTACAGAAAAATGAGAAATGACATACTGAATCCCTTTAAAGGGAACTTCTCTTGGGGGCTCTAATTCCAGTCCTCTGCTTAGCAAGCCATGGAGGCCAGCTTGACCTGAAGAAGTCACTGACGTAATTCAAAGGGTTTGTTGTACCAGAACCCTAAGGCATTCCATCCTAGAGGCCTGGGAGTGGACCTTGCTCCTAGTCCCTTCCCTGGAGCCCACCCTGGAAATACCTTTGGTGGTGGTTGTCTTGAAGTACAGTCATTTTCAGCAGTTCAAACTCTGATATGTGTGTGTGTGTGTGTGTGTGTGCATTCACATGGGCATATACACGCATGTGAGTGTGCGTGTCTGTGCATGTATTTGTGTGAGTACATATATGCTTGTGTGTGGCTGTGTGCATTCACACGTGCATGTATGTGTGACTATGTGTATAGTCTTGTGCATGTGCATGTATGTGTTTGTGTGAGGTACATATTGTGCCTTCCCCGTACATGCACAAAGTTCCATAGCCTCCAATTTCTGAAGAACTATCTCCAAGACCTCCTTTCCCCCCTTAGTGAACCCAGGGCCTTTGCACTGAGCCATAGTTCTTTTTTATTTTGAAATTGTCTGGACTCAAACTTGCAATCCTCCTTCCTTGTCCTCCTAGAGTACTGGGATCATAGGCATGCACTATCATGCTCTGCAAAACTTTCACTTTGACTGTTATGTTCTTGGTAGTCAAGGGACATCATGGGCCCTGAGAGCATGGGGTGGCTCTTTGTGCACGTGCCATGGCTGCTGCCCTGGCGAGGGCTGCTCAGTCCCCATGGATGTCCCTGACTTGCTTTTCCTGAGGACTCAGCCTCAGGAAGGTGGGTCTGGGCTCAGGTTTTCTGCTGCATCATACTGTTAACCTCAAAGCCAGTGAGAACAGTAAGAAAAACTGTTTGAATGGTAAAATGATGGATTTCAAATCATTATGTTTTTGTTGTATTTTTGAATGAACATTAAAATTCATCTCTGGGAACTGTTGAACTGCAAATGAACAAAACCGGTAACAGTCCTAATCTTTCTCCTTAATATGTGCACCAGAGGGTGCTATGCTGAGTCTGACCGGGAATATTAACCATTCCAAAATACATTTAGGCTTCATTTAAAAAAAAAAAAGGCGAAAATGCCTTACTCTAGATTTCTGCTTCCTTCTAGAAGAAAAAAACATGATACCATTTTAAGATGCAGCAGTGGGGAAAAAAAACATGTGAAATATGTGATGTGGTGTTTGTACCAACTGTCTAAATAAAGGCTTAGTGAGTCACTATGGAAAAGAGAAAATCTTTTTTAATTTAAGAGCTGTGGTTTAAGAGTGTTTCTTCTCCTTCCTCTTCTTCTTCCTCTTCCTCTCCCTCTCCCTTCTCCTCCTCCTCCTCCTCCTCCTCCTCCTCCTCCTCCTACTTTCTCCTTCTTCTTTTCTTAGGTTTACAATTTAAACATTGCCAATCTGCTAGAACCTGTCTGGCCTGCATTTACAGCAAATCTGAGATTTCACTTTCCCCAAAAACTGTACTTTAGAAATCTGCCTCTTGGTGAGCAGCACCTATGCAAAGCAAGAGATGGTGCTGGAGCTGGGATCCGCTCCATCCATACTTAGACTATTTGTCTCCAGCCTAAATGAAGTTGGGCCACTGTCCTGGAGCATAAATACAAGGGACCTACAAGAAGGCTGTGTCCTGCAGGAGGAGCTGCCGACAGTCACCTCAGTGTTCACCTGTGCGGAGCTGCTGTCCCAGGGTTCCTGGCAAGTGGGGCTCATTGCCCTAGGTTGCAACCCTCACAGCCTGGAGGTGGGCTTGTTTCATTTATTTATTTCCAGAGCAAATCCAGGCTCTCCTTTCTCATCCAGATGTGTGCTCCAAAGGTTACAGCCGAAATGTCACTGGCACATTATGCTGACTAAAGTTACACCTCAATTTTTTTTAATGAGGTAGAAAGAGTTGTCCCAACTTCAAAAATTATGTCCAAGTGTGAGCTTCAAAGGCTCAAGGAGTTTTCACAGCTTCCAACTTATCTTTCTGTCTCGGGGTCCTGTTATTAATGAACTCATTCACTTTCATAAACACAACTGCACAAGTATTTCCAGCCGCATCTATAAAACTATTTAATGCACTTTTGAAACAAGGCATCTAACAGCCATAGTAATTGCGGTTTTACTAGACCTTTAAATGAGAAGCAGCCACTTATGAAGTTTTGATACAGTGAGCTGATTAGACAAGTTAAACATAAAAGTACAATTTATGGGGACTGTATACCCCGTGTGCCCTCACACCAGCAGCCTAGCTGGGTGCGGCAGAGAGGAAATCCTGCGAGGTGCACAGTTTTATGCCACTTACAGGTTGCAAGTAGCAAAGAGAAAAATGCTGGATTTTATAGGAAAATAATATTCATAAATCTTCCACAGTGAGTTACAGTATAAATCAGAGCTGTCTTTGTTTTGCTGCTGCGATGAATTCAATTCGGTTTTCAGCGTAGAAATGATACAGGCAAAGCCCAAAGTGCAAACCACTCCCCCTGTATTTGGCAATTGTTTATAGCCAATTTATAGCTGGACCCCCAGAACTGATTCAGAAATGTTATGCACCCAGTACTTCCTGAGATCTGAATTTTTTCTTCCTTGGGTGGAGCTGCTGGGGCCATGAGAGAATTTTCTTAGGCCCATGCACATGTGCCAGCCACCTCTGTCCTTCCCACGTGGGTGGTAACGCCTCATTCTGATCCCTCCAGGGAAATGCTCCCAAGGGTACTGTTCAGGGCTGGTGCTAAAGGTGGCTACCTCTTTTCTTTCTGCTGATGTCAAGTAGGTGTCTATTTTCAGACAGAAAGTGAGGACATGTGCTCATATCATAAACATTTTATTCCATCTAAATGGTATAGAGGTGCTAATTTTTTAATTGTTTTATTGCCACTAAAGGGATTCCCTTTTCCCCAAAACATTCCTGCATTTCTCCAGCACTATCACTTAGCAGTGGTCTGAATTTGAAGGTCACCAGTTCCTCCGAGGTCAGGTCTTTACCTGCATGCACAATGGTAGTGACTACCCCAGGGGCTCAATGGCCATTGCTGGTGTGAGGCCTCCTGGGAAGACCTCTCAATGGCCTCCCCATGGAACTGTTAGGTGGCTCCCTTCCCTGCTGCCTGCCTTTCATGTACTTGGAATCCCAGATCTCATTTCCTTCTGGACATTTCCCTGATGAGCTGGAGAGATAGCACTGTCATTCCTAAGTAGTCAGTCCCTTGTCAGCATGCCGCAGACTTTTCCCACTTTCCCCCCCATGGTCTATTGCCTGACTTGCTGATTTCAAATCTTTGTTCTTTCACCTATGTCACTTGGAAAAATCCTGGGCTGCTCTCTGTCAAGTGTCTGGATGCTCGTGGGCAAAGCACCTGTCTTAGGATGCCTATGTCACACTCAGGTGGTTCAGCTCCTTGCAAATGTTTTGTGATGACTTAAGGAGATTGCCCTTCACCTTTCCCACTTGGGGCTCCAACTGTGTGCCCACCCACTGTTTGAGAAGCTCTCATGGCAGGAGCTCCAGGGAATGAGGAGGAAGATTTCCTTCTAAAACCTGTTTTGAGATGTCGCTTTCACTAGGGGTCAGAATTGGGGCCTCGAGAGTCTCTAGAGCCTCTTCAGGAGTCACAGCTCAGTGTTACTCCGAGTGCAGCCAGCACAAGTATACAAAGGTGAGGGCTGTGTCCCTAAGACTGAGAGTGAGGGGAGGTGCTTCAAGGGGCCAGTTATCCCCTGGGGACATTCCCGTGCTCTCACTAGAAACACTGCACTGCACTCAGTGAGGAAAGGCTGGTGCTCAGGCCAGGATCCCCCTGGTGGGCACAGGAGAGAGCTGTGCTGCCACTGCACAGGAGGTCACATTCCCATGAAGGCTGAGATCAGAGCACTGGCAGTGCACAGAGCAGCGGGATGTCACCCGGCTCTGGGCTCCGGGTGTGCTTCTGTGGAACATGATTGCAGCTTAATCATTGGCATCCTGCCAGAGGAGGCCTCTGGGGAACACAGGCAGTGCCCCTCAATGTTCTCCAGGGAAGAGCCCAGCCAGGGTCACACACCCTGGTAAGACATGACCTGGCATGTGGCCTGCACTGAACAAGGTTTCTGCTGCTGGGGGACGCCACCCACCTGGGGCCTGGACCAGGGCCCTGAATGCTCCTGAGCAAACAGCATGTGGTTTGCGGGTGTGAATGTGTGTGGCCTGCAAGAGTGGGTGTTTGCAAAGGTGTGGGTGGTATGTGTGTGTGTGTGTGTGTGTGTGTGTGTGTGTGTGTGGGTGGAGAGTGGGTGTTTGTGAAGGTGTGGGTGGTATGTGTGTGTGTGTGTGTGTGTGTGTGTGTGTGTGTGTGTGTGTGGTATCCAGGGTTGATGTGAGAATGCTTTTACCTGTGGTCTTGGAGCACAATGGATGGTCCTCCACATGCATACCTTGTCCTGTCCAGTGAAGAACTGCAGGGCAGGCCCAGGTTTCTCAGAAAGCAGCAGCCTCCTAAAACCCCTACCCTCTCTCCATACATAATGTGTTTTGTTGCCCTGCAGGCTCACACTAACACAGCATCTCAAACCGGAAAACATAAATAGCTTGCAGTTTTTAATTCAAAACAGACCCCATGGGTTTGCTTGGCATCTAGGATGGCTAGCAGGATCTTTGCCTTTTCTGTTTGTTTTGTTGTTGTCCCTTTGAGACAGTACCTATGTAACCTAGGTAGGCCTCAAACTCACAGCAATCTTCCTCAGCCACCCCAGTGCTGAGCATGCACCATCACACTCAGCTGGATCTTTGCCTTTTAAACCTGATCTTTCATTTCACTCTTGGGCTTGGAGTTGTTAGAGAAAGAAGCACTTTTAAAGAGGTGATTCACACACATGTGTGTGCACAAGGTGGCACATGCAGCTGAGTTCAGACTGAAGAAATAGTTCCTAATAGAAGTCAAGGAAAGGAATGCACATGGCCACCATGTGTGAAAGTATAGCATTAATAATTAAGCCATGCAATCATTACCTCAGGATATTATTTCTTAAATATCTCTTACAAAGGCAATATGATTACATATGAATGATATCAATTTTCTACCAACAAAAAAATCTGCAGAAATAGGAATTGAATTACACTGTCCAATTTGCTGTAAAGTTCACTGTATGTGAAGAAATTAATCAAAGCTACCACCACCCATTTTTATGGGAACATAAAATGATGTGAACTTCCATTTTTAATAAAGATGCATAGCACTTTTATGAAGACTGACTAATAACACTATAATGAACTGAAAAGCTACTGATACATTAAGAATGAAAATTTCGAGGAGTGTATTTACTGAGACTTTTACTGAGAAGGCAGTATTTCTCCGAAGTCTATTTGAATCCTTATAAAAAAGAGGCAAAATTTCAAGGGGGAGCAAAGGATGCGTGCTGTGCAAATTTATCTTCAAGATGTTAAAATGCTGCCAAAACATGTGTTTGGAGAATGACATTCATGCTCCATTGACCTCAGTGCGAGAGGCCACCTGGGCAAGCTGTGGCCTCTTCCTTTTTATTCTTCTCTTTCGCCCCTTCACCCTTCAAACAGCAATGATCCACCAGGAATTTCTCAGGGAGCAGAACTTCGTGGAAGTCAAGGGGATAGGAAGTTTCTTTTTCAGAGTGCCCTTCATGTGGCTCAGTCTAAATGCAGCCTCATCTTTGTCCCCAACCTCAGAGCATAAGGCATGGCACAGGCACCGGAACTTAAAAACAAATGATTTTATAGTCTGTTTTGTGTTGCTGTAACTGAACATCACATGCTGGGTAATATAAGGAGCAAAAATTTATTTCTCACAGTTCTGAAGGCAAGCAAATCCAGGGCATCAGCAGATTTGGTATCTAGAGGGCTGCTCTTGGCTTCCAAGATGATGCCTCAAATGCCTGTCCTCTGGAGAGGAGGAGCACTTTATCTTCACATCACCAAAGGCAGAAAAGCAAAAAGGACCAAGTTTCCTTGAGAAGCCCTTTCATGGTGGCATTAATCCATTCACAAGAGCTAACACCTCACAAAGGGCCCCAGTTTTCAACACTGTGGCCTTGGGAATACAGTTTCCAACATGTGAATTGGAGGACACAAAAGTGTCCTCCAAAAATGTATGTTTCAGGCTGTAGCATACTGCTTTGCAAACATGTATATCTTTGCTATGGTTTGTGTGTAACATAATATTAATAACTTTGGGCAGATGGAAACAATTTGTGTTGTTCTCCTAGCTAATTCTGAGGTGTCTACAAGATCGAAATACCTAGAAAGCCACTGCCACAGTGGGCCCACAGTTCACCCACGAAAGGCTGCTCCACACCAAGGTCATCAATGCCACACCCAGAGTTGAAGGGAAGCCTCAGAATCCCACCAAAATGTTCCAATAGCCAGTTTAAAAATACATATTCTATATTTTTTCAGAATAAAGAATTAATTCATGTTTGCTATAAAAATTTGGAAATACAGAAAGATATGAAGATAACAACCATCCAAAACTGTGTCTCCCAGAGATAACATCTGTAAAATCTGGATAGATTTTCTTTCACACACACACACATACACACACATACACATACACACACACACGTCCACATATATGGTTATCATCATCAAACATCATATTTTTATTACTTTTTAAATTTAAATTTCAATGGTTAACTCATAGTCATGGTTCAAAAACCAGAAACTGATTTTTGCCCTAACATTTGTGATGAACATTTTCCTAGGCCATTAACATTTCATAAATGTGTTTTTTAACGGGTCCGAAATGCATCACGCACCAATGCGATACACCTGATTTGCTCAGCCACCCTCTAAGCAAATATGTTCAGGTTGCGCCCGCGTTTTCAGGTTTGTAACAGTTTCGTGGGTGGGCAGCTCTACTCCAGTCTTTCCTATGATTGGATTTTGTGACCTTCTTTCTGGCATGAGGGAGTGGAACCCTCTGTGGATTCCTGCCCCATCTCTGCTTCCCTGTAGCTCCTGCCTTTGCTCCCAGTACCAAGGCTTTCTGGAAGGGAGTCATTGGTTCCCTGGCCCCGGCAGCTCCATGTTCCCATCATCCTCCGGATAGCATGCGTTTGCTGGGTTTCTAGTGGAGAGTAAGGACTTCAGGCCAGTGAAGGACCACTCCCTCCTTTAGTCACACCCAGCCCTGGAAAGCACCAGAGCAGCTAAAACCAAACCATTTGGAATTCTAAGAGGCCCGGAGATGATCAGATCTCATCCCATTTTCTACATGAGGAAAGTGAGCCCCAGGGAAGCTACAACAGCTGGTTAGCAGCAGCAGCAGCATCAGGAATGACCAGTTCTCCTGACCACCCTGTGCTGCCCTCGACCCCTCCTGCTCCTCTTCTGCACGCTCAGTGGCTCTTCCGCCAGCACAGGCACAGGCTCCCTCACTCTCCCCTCCTCCTGCCCAAAACCTCCCGATGAACGTCTGCCAGTGCCCTGTCCCTCTCTCAGCTTTCTTCCGTCTCTGGACACTTGGCTTTATGTCTGCTTTTCCTAAAAGTGTCATCTCTCTGCGTCTCCTTCACATCCGCCATCCAATGTGTGCCATATTCCCCCGCTTCTTCTGTTTTTCTGGCTCTGTCTCTGCCAACCAATATCCAATCTGTGGGCCTCTTTTTTTGTTGTTTTTGGAGTGAAGAGGAATTGTCCAGGGCTGCGTATAAAATATATAATAATATAGCTGGGGATTTAGCTCATTGGTTCTGCCGCCTGCTTTGCAAGTGCAAAGACCTGAGTTTGATCCCTGGTACCAAAAAACAAACAAACAAACAAACAAACAAACAAAAAAAATATATATATATATGTTGTGTGTGTGTGTGTGTGTGTGCGTGTGTGTGTGGTGTGGCTGGGTGTGTGGGGGTGTGTGGGTGGGTGTGTGTAACAAGATTTCCTCTATTTTTTTCATTAAGTTTATTGGTACATTTTTATTTTTTACATTTCTTTTTATAATATTTTTAAAAGAAGGCCTGTCTCTGTATCTATGTTGCTATTTTCTTGTGTCTTTGTCTTTTTTTCTTATCTCTGTCTTTCTGTGTCTCTGTAGGTCTCTGTATATTTCTGTCTCTGTGTCCCCTCCTCTCTCTCCTTCTCTCTGTCTCTACCTGTTTTAATGTCTCTTTGTCTCTCTAGTTGTATCTCTGCCCTCCCGCAGCCACGCACATATTCTCACACTGGAAATTTCCCTTGCCTGATCTGTCCTCCCGCCAGCCCCAAGCCTCCCGCCTATGATAAAATCCTCCTCATTCTTCACCTTCAAGTCTCCGCTCAAATGTCTCCCCCTCTGGGAAATCTTCCCTAACCTTTCCAAACAGAGGGACAAGCCATCTCCTCTGGGCCCAGCAGTGCCCTGTTGGAGGCTGTTACTGCCTGTGGGGAGGCTCACAGCTTCTGGACAGTGATCAGGTTCCAGAAAGTCTGGTAGGTGACAGAGCTGGGGTGGGCTGGGCAGGTGAGTGCTGCTGGGAAGACACTCCCGGAAGTGACATCATCACCACAGCGGGCACAACTCCTTGCCTCCACCTTTTATTGTTGTGTGTGGAAGCTGCGATATGCAGCTAGGCCCTGGGCTCCTGTGCAGGCTCTCACTGGTTGGGACCCAGAATTTTGCACTTTAGTACAATGGAAAAAACAATGGCTTCAGTGTTCCAGCCCAGCAGGAACAGTGCTCAGAACACTCTGCTTGCTGTAATCGGGGCTATAATTGTTACCTAGTAGTTCATCCTTCTGATGGACACAGTAATGTCCCCAAAGGTGTCCAAATCTTAGGGTCCAGAGACTGTGTACATGCCTCACGTGGCACAGCAGCCTTTGCAGCTAGGACTCAGGGGCAGAGGTGGAGAGAATGCCCATAGAAGTGCCGGAATCCCATGGATCCTTTCAGGAAGAAGGCAGGAGACAGGAGAGAAGGAAGCATGGCCCTGGGAGCTGAGGTCAGGGTAGAAGGTGTCTCTGCTCTGACAGCAGAGGAAGGAGCCACAAGCCAAGGAATGCAGGATTTGGGATACTGGACACCTCTGCAACTGAAAGAGGTTTCTCTCCTAGAGCCTCCAGAAGTCACGCAGCCCTGCAAGCTCTGTGAGTTTATTACAGTGGCCATAGGAAACCACACAGCTTTCCTGGCCAGAAACATTTGCTGGATGCCCCTTGACCATGAATTACATTCTACTCTCTTTACCACAGCATCTGAGCCACTGTCGCTACCAGAAGGTTTAGTCTCACAAGCTTCTTGACAGTGAGAAGGTATATTTGAAATTGAGTCTCCCCAGAAATCCGGAAACATGAGGTCCAAGCCCTTTGGCATCCTCAATGTGCGCTCCAGCCAGGGTGGATGGTCCTTCCCGAGTGCTGCAGGCATCCCTGCCTTGTCCCAGGGCTCTGTCTTAAGCGTCCCCACCTGGGGCTTCCTCACCTTCTAGGATCCACATCTGCCCTTCAGCCACCAGCACCCTGGGCATGGATCCTCCAGTTCTGAGGGCCTCTCTGTAGCTACCTCCAAACACATCTGTGGCTGCACTCTTGCCAGGATGCTCAATGAAAGAGGTGCTGGGTGGGTGTCTGACTCAATCAAGATGGGATACAAAGAGCAAAGCACTCAACCAAAACCTGTCTTTACTTACATCTCTTTGAGACAGAAAGGAAAGAAGTAGAGAGTCATAGTGAGAGGCGACAGCTAAAGTGAGCAGTGAGCTCTTTCCTGCAACTGGAGGAGGGTATGCATTTTACTGTCCACGTTTCTAGAATTAATGGGATTTCCCCAAAACATGTATTATTCAGAAATATTAATTGTTGGATTTAAAAATGTCTTTAAAATGGCAGGAAAAGCAGGTTTTAGATGACCTTCCAAGAATAATCTGTTCTTTAAAGACTTCTTTTAAACCCTAGGCCCCTGCAGAGGCCACTCTGTTTCTCTCCACACAGGAGAGAATGGGTTAAAAAGGTAACTGCTATGCTGCAAAAGATTTAAATTAATGATTGATTCCCTTAAAGACAGTGCAGGATCTATCATTGGTGTGATAAGCAGCACAGAGTCCTCTATCTGCATATAGCCGTGCAGTCCTGCAATATCTGGCAGTGAATATGAAAAAAAAATCAATTTTTCCTAGTTTCAAGCATATCTCCTGAGTCTGAGATATGTCTTGCTTGTTTTTTCAAATATTGTTACAAATAATTCAACTCCCTTCCCAGTGAGGTCTGTGAATGGCTTACCTGTTGGTGCTAATTCTCATTTCTGAAATACAACTCTTCCCCAAAAGGCAGCTGCCCCCCTCGGAGGCGATGGCTGGGATTGGTTGAGTTCGGTGGTAATTACCCTTGGTTTCTACCACAACAATTGCATTTTTACTGAAAACTCCTCCTCACCAGCAGAGTATTTTGCTTGTTGCTCTTCTGTCCCTTATGGCGGTGGAACGCTGCCTCCCTTCTCAGGATGTGTCCCACGGAGGCAGGCGCTCCTAGGGAGATAGCTGCTGCTTCGCCTCCTCTTTTTGGCTGAGTCAGTACACAGCTTTCACAGAATTAGTTCCTTTCTTTCCCTTTTTGAAGTGATTATTTTTGCAAAGCCTTATGTTTACTGGGGAAATGAACACTTTTGGTGCATCAGTATGGAGTTTAAGAAAAACAATCATGGTTGAGCTGTCCAAAGCCCCTTCTTGTTCTTTGCCTCCCTTTTGGGGAGCCAGTGTCACATTTCTCTGAACTTGAAGGATACATCTTCTCAGGGAGAAAGCAAGAAGTTAGGGCTTGGATTAGATTGACACCTCTATTTCCTCTATGAGAGGAGCTTACACCTTGGGTGTAAAAGGGTAACCTTTCTGTTTGTTTTCCAACAGGCCTGGGTTACTCTCCAGGCTTGGCAGTGACCAAGAAACTGGGACTGAACACGGTTCTGAAGAAGGCTTTGACACAGGCAGTGCCTGAGCTGTCGCGAGCACAGGTGGATTGTGGGAAATCTCAGTATCTTTGAGGTCTCAGCATGGGGTAGACCCTGTTCCCTAAGCCTGGAGAGGAGCTGGCCAAGCTTGCTGCTGAGCTCCTCCTTCCAGCTTCAGCCACCCTGGCATGCAGGTGGGGCCAGTAGCCAATGGCATTGCTAGGTTTAAAGATTAGAGCCAGATCTTTTTTCCCCAGAATATTCTTGGCGCCTCAATTCCAGCTTTAGAGACTGTCACCATGCCTCACAAGCATAAAGGAAGGAAATACATGAAAGCTTCTTATCCATGACCGTTTTAAAGTAATGAGATTACATAAGTGATGGTCAACATTACAGCTAGGGAGTAAGGCTTTCTTCACACTCTGCTTCTTGATTCCCTCCAGCCACCCTGAATATCCACCCAGGCTAGTTTAATTCTGCTGTCCTGTAGGGAGCCGATTATTTTAAGTCTCTTTTGAGACCTAACCATGTGCAAGGCTGACATCGGAGTTTCTCCCCACCCTCTCCTAATACCTGGTGCCACTGGCTACCACCGCATAAGTCCTTCCGATAGGACATCTGTTCCAGCTGTCACTTGTACAACAAAGCGCAGGATTCCTGAGGGCAGTGACTGGGCCTCACGTCCCATTCCTTCCTTCCTGCATCCATTCCATAAACATTTCCTACCTGCCTTTTGTACGAGAGCCTGTCACTTGGTGAATACTCAGCCCGTATTTGCTGAATTAATGAATGAGAGGAAGAGAAATGTAGAGTTTTAGAACTTCCAGGGGCCTTCCAAATGATTTACCTCATATCTAACCCACACTGGTGATTTGAAGAAGAATAAATAGTGGCCCAGCAAAGTTGAGTGGTTGTGTCCTGTGACATAAAACCTCTATTTGGGTGTATGCCTGTGTGTGTATTGGCTGTGTGTGTGTCTTATATGATGTAGGCATGTGGTGTTTTATCATATGTGGTGTCTTTGAAAAAATTATTTCTATCTGGTGTTGCTGATAAATAAAAGCAGAATTGATTTGAACATATCTATCTTGATCCAATGGCTTTGCTGTATTCTCTTTATATTCTAAGCATTAATCTGCAGATTTTTTTACATATACAATCAAGTTGTCTATGAGTAAAGACAGTAATGGAATTCCAGTTTGGCAATTAAGGGTTTTTTTTAGCACTTTAAAGATGTTAATTAATTCCTTGTTTTCTAGATTCCATAATTTTTGTTGAGAAAGCAACTGTCAGTAATAGTTTTGCAACTTTGAACATAATGTACCTGTTTAACGTATCTGCTTTAAGATCTCTCTGTCTGGGATTTTCAGCAGTTCTAGTATGATGAATCTAGAGCGGCTGGTCTGGGGTTATCCTGCTTGAGTTTCATAGTGCTTCATGAATATATAGCTTTATGTCTTTCATCTTTTGGGAAATTGGTAAATCATTATCTCTTCAAATATTGTTATGCTCTTTTCTCTCTTTCTGAGGCTCTAATTGTGCACACATTAGACTATGCAATAAATCCTATATGTCTTTTATTCTTTCTTCTATGTTTTCACTGTATTTGCTCTTATTTATTTAGTCTGATGATTTCTGTTCATTTTCCTCCATGGCTAGTACTCTTTTCTTCCCAAATCCAGTATTCTTTTAAGCCCATTAATTGATTTGATTCCCTCTCTCATCTCTAGTTTTTATTTAATTCCTTCATATAGGTTCTGATTCTCTGAGGAGATACTTTACATTGTCATGTTTCCTTCAATATATTAAATACTTCCTTCAAAGTATGCATTTGACAGCTTCAGTATGATTAGGCAAGGTCATCTATTTGTCTATTTCTGCTGTCTTTTTCCCTTTGGTTTTGTTGTTTGTATGCTTATCAACTTTTTGGTTTTTTTACTGAACAACATGTATGGTGTGTGAAATATGGTAGATGGCCAACCCTGTCCTCCAGTTGTGAGAGTGGAGACCTCCACCTTGACCCAATCAGTGCTGAGCCTTTTCTAGCTGGAGTCAATGGTTACATAAGTCTTCCTAGTTTTTTTCACCTCTGTTCCAAGAATGTAGTTTTCCAAAAGGCCCAAATTGGAGCCTGCATATTTAATAGGGTCTCTTTCTTTTAGTGAGTGAAAAAAATCTAATTTTTTTTCTTAGCCAAAAATGGTGGTCTCTTGTTACACCCAGTTTCCATTTACTTTTTCAATTTCCTGTCCTGTACAACTTGAGAATTCAGCAAATTCCTCAAGTGGAGAACCATGAATATTGTACCCACTGCTTTGGAGCATCTTGATCCTGTATGCTATTCATGAGATTCAAGGTCACCTCTCTGGTCCAGGGAAATTCCCAGGCTCTGATAGCTTCTCCATCTCTCAGCCCCATTCCCTGCAGATTCCCAGATAAGGCCTTGGATCGGGATTCTGCAGTTTCCCAGAGGGGAAGGGAAACTCAAGATGTCAGCTCACTTCTCTGAAGTTCTTGAAGGAGCTGGGTCCAGAAATTCTGCTTCCCTCAATAGTACTCCATCTGTCAACCACCTATCACCTATTTATCATTAGTGGTCAATCAACCTCTCTGCACTAATTTCCCAGTCATTCTCAGCAGGAGTGTGGAGTTCCCAAGCTAGGCTCTTGCCCTAGTTGTCCATGGACTCCCTTCCGTATTTTGTCAGATGGTCAGCTGGCTGTTGAGCTTGTGCTGGAGACAGAAGGAACTCCACACAGATGAACCAGTCTTTTCCCAAGTGCTTTCCAGAGAATAAAAGTCATCTCAGACTCTGCTCCAATAGACAAAAGCCTGTTTGTGTAACTTTGGGAATGTTAGTGCTCAGTTCTCTCTCCTGATGATTTAGCACATGCAATTGTTCATTCAGAGTTCTCAGGAGTTATGCAGTCAAGAAACCAGGTAAACACTTTTAACCTAGATTTCATGTAACTCTTGATCATGGAACTCTTCTGTCTTATGCACTCAATACCATCACAACCCACTCTGCAGAATATTACAGCACCTCTAGAATCCAGAGGAAGTCTGGACAGTGGAAGCCTCTCCCTAGTAGTGGCAGGAACTTGGTCTCTGGGAACTTAGGGCCGATGAGAGGAGATGAGCCATTAATGAGCAGCCTGGGCCTTCTGGATTCATTATAGGGAGAAAAGGTAAAGAGGACCCAGTATGTAAGGCCAGAAATGTTAAGTAGCACTTGGATCCCTTCATGGTTTTCCCAGCAGAGTGGGGTGTTGATGGTCATAATGATTTTGATTGCAGTCTGTTCTCAGGCAGTGCCTTAGAGGTATCTTTGCATGGACTTCTCTCATCTGTTCTGAGATACTGCAGGCAAGGCATTGAGCAAGGCACCTGGCATTTAATAAGTAATCAGTGAATGTTAAATATCATTTTAGTTTCTAAATATTCATGATACCTTCCTAGCCCATAAAAATAACTTTTCTTCTCTAATCTCCTCTATTGAAAGTGATTTTTTTTTTTTTGTACTGAGGATTGAACTCCAGTCCTTGCACTTGTGAGGCAGGTGGTGGAACCACTGAGCTAAACCCATGGCCCTAAAAGTGACATCTTTAATGTCATGTCAGATACCTTTCACTCTCCCATCCCTAAAATCAAAATAAGCATTTTATAGAATTCTTATCAATATGCTTCCCTGAGGATCTCTGGATAAATCATTTTCCTTCTGGTCTCCTTGAACAATATATATATACACACACACAATTATTACAAGGAATCATATAGGCTGGAGATTTACTCCTAAATTAGAAAGTAGCCATTGATTAGCTTTACTGTGACTCACAAGCACATTATTTTATTAATTAGTCCCCAGAAAACTAAAGGACATTCCAGCAAAACAACAGGACAATGCTGAGGAGGAAATGAATGTGTTCGTGACTGTTAAAATAAAATGGAACACTTAGACAAGTGCAGCAGGAGTTTAAACAACAAATTGCGCTGATCCTTGTATTGCTCCTGTGATAGCTCAGATTAAGGCCAGGTATTCAGTGGCTGTCTTCCCTGCAGCTCTCTCAGAGCACCGGCTATATCTCAGGCCCTGTTCTGAGTGCTGGAGACCTGCACCTGCAGTGACCAACACAGAGAGTCCTGCCTCCCTGTGCTCAAGTTCTATCCAGGGAGATGAACAATAAATAAGATAAATGGTACAGCGCATGTTTTTGGATGTTGACAGAGTAAAGAGGAAGGAAAGTGGAAGTGTGGTTTTATTTGTTATGGTTCTAGGACCTGAATGTAGGACTTTCACATTGAGCTACATCCCTAGCCCTTTCTTGAGCTTTTATTTTGAGACAGCTCCCTGTGCTCAAGTTCTATCCAGGGAGATGAACAATAAATAAGATAAATGGTACAGCGCATGTTTTTGGATGTTGACAGAGTAAAGAGGAAGGAAAGTGGAAGTGTGGTTTTATTTGTTATGGTTCTAGGACCTGAATGTAGGACTTTCACATTGAGCTACATCCCTAGCCCTTTCTTGAGCTTTTATTTTGAGACAGAGAGTCCCAAAGTTGCTGAATTGCCCAAACTGGACTTGAACTTGCCATCTTTCTGCCTCAGTTTCCCTCAGTGCTGTGATTACAGGTATTTGCTAGTTGCTATGGCTGGGAGTATGGTTTTAGAGGAAGCCAGAAGAGTCCTCTTTGGGAAGAACTGAGGGAACTTGAGGGCTTGCATAGTTAAGGAAGAGCAAGCATCAAGTGGTTGCCTGTTTTCCGGGTGGCAGAGAGGGACATGAGATCTGGAGCTGCCTTCTTCCCAACTCCACATCTAGCCACAGGGACTCCAGAGCTTAGAAATGGCATAGTGGGAGAGTAACACCAGGGAGTTTGGAAGATACTATAAATCATGGCCCTCTACTCTGCCACCTGCACACTACATCCATTCCAGACCTTAGATGGCCAGGACACAATGTACAATGGGGAGAGAGTGGGACATTAGGTCCAGGTCCGAGAGGTGGTTAGGCACCAATTGTGTGGTCCCCTGCAGGCCATTTGTGGAAGGAAGGATGATAGCCCCACAGGATAGCTTCATCCTAATCCCCCAAATGGGTGCCGATGTCCCCTTACATCCAATAGGAGCTTCACAGATGTTTTGTGGATCTTGAGAGTATGCTGGGCCATCTGGTAGGCACAATGAGTAGAAGAGGAAGGAAGGAAGTTTGGAGGGATGTGACAAGGAAGCAGGGGTTGGAGAGATGGGAGATCACATGGCAAGGACTGTAGGTGGCCCCAGGGAGCTGGAAAGGCAAGGAAACCAATGTTTTTTACAACCTACAGAAGAAGCACAATCCTGACAACTCCTCGAGTTCAGCTCCACGTGACCCATATGGGACTATAAAATACTAAATCTGTGTGGTTTGAGGCTTTGCGCTTGTGGTCTTTTGTTACAGAAGCAGCTGGAAATTAATACATCTCTACAAGAACGTGGGCCTTATCTCACGACAGGTAGGAGATCCTCAGAGGGATCTGAGAGAGGACTGATACAGTCTGACACAGTTAACAGGACCTGGGTGCTATGTGGAGACAAGAGTGAAGGAGGTGAGAAGGAAGAATATGAGAACAGGGACAGGAAGCTGGGTGGTAGGGCAGGTCAGCTGAGGTGCTCCAGAGCAGGGGTGCTTTACTAGGAAGAAGTAGCACCATTGTCCTTGAAGGCAGGGCCATCCAGAATTGCTAACAAAATGACTGGGGTGTGCAAGAAAGAGGGATGTTGAAGATGTCTCCAAGTCAGAACAGAACTGTCTTTGACTGAGAAGGAAAGACAACATCATCTGCTTCTTGGTGAGCACTCCTAGTAGGTCTGGAGACCTGTTCACATTTAAATGTTGGAAAGGATCTGGAGGTGCAATATTCACCTTTCTGTTGCTGGGACAAATATCTGCTATATTCAATTTAAAAGACGAAAGATTTATTTTGGGTCATGGTTTTGGGGGATTTAGTCCTTGGTTGGAAGGCTCTGTTGTTTTTAGGCATGTGGCAAGGTAGAAACATCATGGTGGAAGGGTATGACTGAGGAAACCTGCTCACAGAGGGGAAGGGGCTTGGAACAGGAACATGCCTTAAAGGTATGTCTTCAGTGGCCTACTTCCTGTAACTGGGTCCTATCTCTAAACAGACCATTCACCTCTGAACTCATCATTGGGCAAATCCATTCTTGAGGTCAATGCCCTCAGTATCCAGTCACTTCTGTAGGCTCCACCTCTGAACATTGCGGCACTGAAGAGCAAGCCCTAAACACAAGAGTCATTGGGAGAACACTTGATATTTAAGCCACAAGTGCCACCTACAGGGTGAGTGTGCCCACCAGGAGAAATGGGACCATGGACCACTTCTGTCAAGGGACAGGAACACGATACCACTTGGTCTTAACTCTCCACTTTAACACATGGAAACAACTCCCAGAGTTTCTTTTCCTATGAGCCCCCAGTCCTGGAACTATTTGTTCTGAGGTGAGTTTGTCCTATTCAGTGCCATTGAAAGAGTTGCCTCAGAGTCTCAGGTTGGTACTGCCACATTGGCTAAATGTTGGCAGGAGGTCTATAACCAAGACTGTGACAATCATGCTAGCATCAAGTCTAGGGTGGGCCTAGTGTGGTGCCCTGGAGGTCAGTGCTGAGTCTGGTTTTGTTTTACTTCTTTGTTAATTATACTCAGGAGAAGATAAAGACTTATTAATTAAATTCACAGGTTGTACAAAATTGGAAGGTGTTGAGAAACCAGTGAGGACAGAGGAATCATTCAAAGAGCCCAAAAATATGGACAAGAAATACAATGAGATTTGATGTGGAAAACTGCAGGAGGATTTAGCCACAGGATGTTAATCCAAAACATTGGAACTCAATGGGCAGTAACAGCCAGCAAAGTAGAAATGTTAAAAAGGCCTATGGGTAATGGTAGACAACAAATTAATTATAATTCTAGTGTGCAATTCAGCAAGAAAATGGTCCAGGGTGATTTTCTCCATACTTACAGGCTTCATTAGCCTGGGATAAGAACCATAACACATGTGTATGTGCCCCCACACATACCTTTTAGCCTACCTTGTCTAGAACATTCCCATGGCCAGTGTGACTCAAGAGTAGAGAGGGACAGAAGCCAAATGAGCCTCCTATTACTTCCATGAGCCCTCATTTTTTCGGAGAAGGAAATGCTGTAACCATCTTCTTACCATTCAGTGAAGGTGAGGTTGCAGAGAGGCTCCGTGAATTCGCAATTCAGGACAGGCTGTGCTGGGGCCATTCGAGCTGAGTTAACATTCACTGTGGTTCTCACCTCTCAGCTCTGCTGCAGTCTTCATGAAGACAAGGATGTCCATGGCAAAAGCCACCACAGCTAATATTTCAGGGCAAGAGCTTGTATTAAACCCTTGATAGATAATATCCTGAAGTTTCATGTTTACAAGAGGCCGAGAGGGCAGGACCTTTCTGATAACTCTCTACAGGTGGTGATGTTGAAGAGCCCCTCGAGGTCCCAAGCTGGAGAACTAGTAGGGCTGGAGAACTAGCAGGGCTGCAGACTTGAAATCCAGGGTCAGCAGTCTCCACCCAGACACAACACCCAGAAGGTAAAAATGTTGGGACAGGACTTTTCTGGCATCACAGGTTCCAACACTCTTTCCCCTTGGCCTCCTAGCTCATAGGGAAGGTCTGAAAGGACAGGTTCCTTTATCCTCTGTGTTGTCATTTTCAGATAAGATAGATAAGGGACACCATGGGTGTTGGTATTCCCTAACCATGCACACCTTTTTTCTGTGCCCAGTCCTCGGCTCACCTTGGGCCTGTCTTGTAAGCATCCTTTGGATGTTCATGGGACATCAACAGTGCACCGGGGAGGTAGGAAGGCCCAACTTGGCTCAGTGTATATAAGGACTCTGCCCACTGTCCCATTTGGCTTCAGAGGCAAAATACATCTAAGGACAAAATTATCAAGAATTTCAAAACAACTAGCAAGCATCAAACCAAACAAAGAGAGCATTAAAGCAAGTGTGGCCCTTCTGAGCATGGGGACCTCTGTGCCAGCACATAGCACTCCCTGAAGCTGCCTGGGGCAGCTTGAGTGTCTCCAGCTGGTTCTGGCTTGGATGAACTGAGAGACCCCAATTTCACTAAGTGTGTGAAAATCTTCCAAGCCCAGTCCTTGTGTTGCACAATTCACAGGGCATTTTCAGTTCATCTCCCAGCCTGTCCCTCACATAGCCCACCTGTTCAAATTCAGTGCCAACTCCCTGCTCCAGGAGGCTGCCAAACAGATCCAACTCCTTTTGCCCTCCGTCTCCCCATCATGCTGCTCGACCTGGATGAAAAGCCTGTGCCTCATCTACCTGGGTCCCTGGCCTGTCCATGAGTGTGGGCAAGCAGACTCCTTCATCAGAATGGAATGGTCCTCTCACACTCGAATGTAGCATTGCCCTGAGCACATGTGGTCTGCACAGAACATCCTAAGTCTCCCTGAAACTTGTCCCACACATCCCTGGGAGTTGCAGGCAGAGAGGTGGGTCTCCATGAGACTGGGCCTACAGCTGCACGCAGAGATGGACAGAAAGGGGCTGCAGTTTTGATGTCAGAAGCACCACAGAGGCAGCCAGTGTGGGCAGGTGGGCAGGTGTCAGGACCACCATTGATCCCCTGTCCCCTTTCTGGAGACCCTGCAACCACAGAGGGGAACAAACTGCCAGGGCAGAGCCAGGAGGCCCCGTGGCAGGGGACCTCATTCCAAAGTCACAGCATGCTCTGAGGAGGAGGTCCTGGCAGCCCTACCAGGGGGCAGGAAAAGCCTGAGGAGAAACTGTTTTGATTGTCAGCTTTTTTTTTTTCACAGTTGTAGCAATTTTAGGTGACACTTGCCTGCGGCTACTGGGTGTTCACTTCATTTGTATAGTCTTCCCTTTTTATTGTTGTTGTTTGCATCTGATTTTGTGGATGTATCTAAATTTCAGCCACCCAGCACTAAGTAGGATAATGCAAATCATCTTGTAATTCCTTGAAACTATTTCTTACAAAGATTAGGAAGCTCGGCCCGGAAGACTGGCGTTTTAGAAGGAGCACAAATACATTTTAGTGAGGAATACCAGCATTAGAGAGAGAACAAAAGGACTAAAGCGGTGAACAGATGGGTGGGTGTTCAGCGAAGGCTCATGATCTATGTGAACAGTGCGGGCGGTGCCCTCCCCCTTTTTTTGTTTTTGATGCATCAGGGTATGATATGATATGATATGACAGAACATGTCAAAAATTTAGGGGAAAATAAAACCCTGGTTTTTTTTTGAAACATCAAACTATTGCTATCAATAGGAACAGCAACTGTTCAAAAATTTGTTTCAGAACTGCCAAGAAGTGAACGTTCGTGGAAAAAAAAAAAGTATTTTTCCCTGCTGTTTGCAAGGTGGACACAAATGCAAACGGTAGGAGGTTGACAACTTGACACATGTCTAATAAATCTAAAGCATAAAAAGTCAACAATTCACTGTTCAAGAAAGCATCACCAGAATAAAAAGTGCTACGCAAAGAAAGAATAACCATTAAAAAATAGATTTTCTGAATTCAGTAAGTAATTTAGCCCTTGGAGCGCCAGCCTTCAAAACAAGGAAGCTTTTTCTTTCTCCTTTTACAAGACAGAGAGACAGAGAGGAGGAAATGTTTAGCTCAGAAGGGAGGGGGCTGCTGCATTCGAAATGAACCAGGTGAAAACCAGTGTCTCTCCAGCAGATGTGAGGCTCCAGAGGCTGGTGACCAGGTCAGAGTGCACAGCCTTGCAGATCCTGGCTGCTCTGCAGCTCAAAGCAGGAGTGGGTTTAATTTGACAAGTTGGTCCAGTTACAGGGAATTCACAGATCATAGTCAATGCCAAGCAGATTTGGCCACCAACAGCCTGCTGCTGCTGGCCAAGAGGATGGCAGTTGGGAAACCAACAGTCTCCGCTGTCCAACCCCCTGAATGCAGAGAGAGAGAGAGAGAGAGAGAGAGAGAGAGAGAGAGAGAGAGAGGGGGGGGGGGGGGGAGGG
>NW_022900942.1:10714865-10728934 GCF_012274545.1 Fukomys damarensis | reverse complement strand
ACAGATCATACAATGCCAAGCAGATTTGGCCACCAACAGCCTGCTGCTGCTGGCCAAGAGGATGGCAGTTGGGAAACCAACAGTCTCCGCTGTCCAACCCCCTGAATGCAGAGAGAGAGAGAGAGAGAGAGAGAGAGAGAGAGAGAAGGAGGGAGGGAGGGAGGGAGGCAGAGATGCAGGCGAGGGTTGCAGGCACCTGAGTGTTTAAGAAATGAATAAATAACGAATCATGTTCTTAATATCAAAATAATTAAAGATTTTGTTTTAACCATTTTTCCAAGCTCTGAATGCTCTTTTCTCCCCCCACTACAAATATGATGTGGAAGAAGATTGTAACTGAATTTGAAAATGAATGGCAATTTTCATGCAAGTCTAATGTAAACAAAAATATCAGCATTAAAGTTATGAATCCTAATTTGTGCCATGAAGCTAAAATTTGTATCTTTCTGAATTAGAGAGATACAGACATACAGCACAGGGTAGCATCTCTGTGCTTTTCAGAAAACTGACACAGTCTCTCCAATTTATAGGGAAATTGACATAATTTTGCAAAAATGCAAACCCATTTGTGAACTGGGTTTTGCATAATGGGATTAATTTGGTTGACTGTCACATCCACTATACTGCAAAAGGCAAGTTAATCACAACATCATCCTAAGTTTTTTAAAGGAAAAAAGAGAAAAGAAGAAAGAAAGGAAAGGTATTTGCCTTCCTGCCTGACTATTTTTTCATTAAGAGAAAATGCACAGTCTTCAAGATGGCACCTCGGGTGGCTTTAGGAAGCAATGCTAGAGGAATTCTGCAGGGATGCTTTCATGATCAGAGCTGAATTGGCCCCCCTCCAATGAAAAACATTAAAAACTTTCACAGGAGCGAGAAAGATTGCTTGCAAGGAAAGCCCAAACTTTATGCTTTCTTGAATGGACATATTTGCTCAAAAGTATACCACATCCTAGAGCTGAGGCTACGGTACACAGTTTGTTTCCACATTCAGTTATTTGCCCTCATGATTATGGAGCCTCTTTGCATCACTGAACAAGAGCTTGATTGTCCTGAGAAGTCAGTGGGACTATGCTAGTCAGAAACCTAGATTATGCTGTGGTGACAAGTAGCCCCAAGCATCAACATCACAGCACAACTTCCTCCTGCTGCATATCTATGTGGAGGTGGCAAGATAACTTTGCTGACTGAGGCCCCTCAGGAGACCTGGGCTACAGTCCATCTGCATTCAGGCTTCTGGGAATATGCAGCCAGGGGAAAGGGCATGTAGGTACCCAGTGGGTGTGCTACCTCACAGGCTCCACCTGGAAGGGGGCCCTTTACTCCCACCTTGTGGCCAGCCTACCTTCAGGTGGTACAGGAAGACTGAAAGATGAATCAACTGTCCTGACCGCTGTCTAGGTCACTATACCAGGGGTTTCTGACACTTTCCATCACCCCAGGGATTGACCGTGGGGCATTTTTCCTTCTTGCCTTCTTCAGGTGGTGGAACAGGTGAGTGGGGAGGATTCTTCCCTACAACGAGGCACTGAGACAGGGTGGCATTTAGCCACAACTCAACCAGTCAAGTTTTGGGAGCGCAGACCAGCCAGAAAAGGAAGACACAGTCCTCATCTGAAGGATACGATGTTAGAATGATGGCAGCTGTATGGCGGAACTCAAGTACCTCAGATGTGAAGCCATACAGGTCAGTCCATGACTCAGAACTAGGAGGGAGTATCTGAGAGATATGAGGGGCCCAGGATGGAAATTGTCTGGGGTTTGTATAGAAACCTGTGCTCTGCTGTGGGGTCCTGGGGCCCCAGGGAGTGGGGAGTTGACCCTTCGCTTAGTAACTCTAGACAAGAGTGGCTCCAGATATCTCCTCAGCTTGTCTCACACCTCCACAGTCACACCCTGGTTGTTTATGTTGAAGTTGCATTGCAAAAGTTGGAATCCCTGCTCCAAAGTGTACCAGCCATGTCACTTCTGACCTAGTGAGTTACTTCTGCTCAGCCGCTTTCTTGTTTGTGTGGATTTGTCAGTGCCTACTTTGTGCAGCTGGTTAAAATGTGTATACAGTGTGTTCAGCATGTAATACTTGCTCAATAAGAAGCTATTGTTGTTAGCATTACTGTGTTATTATTACCTCTGGTGTAAGGATAGCAACTGCTAATTAGTTACATGGACACCCACTGGGTGGCTACTCAGCTGATGTTCTCTAACACCTTCCCTGTTCTTTGCTCTTCTGGGTATGGGTGATTTATCCAGAGGTAGGTGGTTCCACAGGGCTCTTCCTCAGTGTAAGTTGGACACTCCTGGTGGAACCACACCCCTTTGGTCACATGCCCAAAGGTTCTGCTAGGTGTCTCCAAGATGCCCCGTAGTCAGGACCTAAAGACGGGGCTAGTTTTTGGTTTCTGTAGACCACCCCACTGCCCTCTCAGTGACACCCTCTTCATGGTTAAGACAGCAGAGTGGCCTTTGCTGAACTTTATGCATAGACCCTAAGGACAGAGGACTCTCACTCCTTGTGTGCCTCCAGGCTGGGGTGGCTGAGGCACCACCTGGAATTTTCTTCCTTTGTCAGAAGTCAATGTACTTGCAGAGCAAGATTCAATGGACAGCTGTCAGGCGTCTGGTGAACCAGGAGGGAGAGACTTCCTAGCCTGGAAAGGAGCCCACAGGACAGATGCAAAGGGCAGCCAGATTTGCAGGAAAGTCTGGTGGGGGAGAGGGGCATGAATGCCTAGATGCACATCTTGCTGCTGTGGCTGAATAGGCCCCCCTGGTGCTGCCCCTCCACCAAACCTTCCTCCAGGGTGGACTGGGCTCTGGTTGAGGTCAACTGCTGCTAATGGAGGTAAAGCAGATGTAGCGAGAGACAAGAAGATAATTTCTGCCTCCCTCATTTCTGCCCTTTTTTTCCCAAAAGATAGAAAGCACGAAAAAGAAAGGAAAAGATAATTCTGTTGAGTATTTAACAGTGTACACAGTGTGCTGAGCTCTGTCCATCTATATCTGATTTATAGGTGACGGTCTTTGTGTAATCTTCACTGTCCACCTGGGAAAGTGGAAACTAGGACCTATGCCCCTTGGTTACAGTCATGAGCCAGGAAGTGATGGGGCCTGGAGCCAGAACCAGACATCTGGGACTTTAGAGTCTAAACACTTGGAGTTTTCAGCTCTGTCAGATGTTTAGGATGCATCCAGATGAAGTTCCACCTGTTTCTGGAGTCTAAGGAAACATTGATTCCTATGCGGCATGCTGGAGGCAACAATCCTGAGACCAGGAAAGATGCTATCCACCAAGGGAAAGCTGTATCAACTAATCACCAAAGTCTGGCCTGTGACTAAGCAAGGCTGAAGATCAAATTCCTGGTGGCAATAAATGGTAAAAGTCAAATAGATAGTGAGGGGTGGGTAGCTCCCGAGAACAGGATCTACATTTGCAACGGGTGACTCAGTGCAACTCTGAAGAGTTGGTTCCTGTGCTGAGTAGGCCCAAAGCCCTACCTGTGGACCACTCCGAGGCATTCGGGGTAAGGTGCTGCTTTGTGCCTTGAAGAGAGGTGACAATAGCAGGCAGGCATAGCAGACACTCTGAGTACATAAGAGCTAACTGGGCTCTTGGTGTTGACTGATGTTCACACTCAGGGGTTGATTTTGGAACAAAAATATGGGGACATGCATGATGAGTTAGGCCATTCTGAGTGGCTTCTGAACAAGGGAAACTTGGTGGCCCTCACTTCACAGAAGCTCTGGAAAGCTGCAGACTCTGTTCCATGGAAAGGCTTTTCATTGCATCATCGTCACAAGGAAAATGCATATTATACTTTCTCATAGTTCTGCTCTTGGCACCTCATAGAGTCACATCAGTGATTGCCAGTCAAGTGTAATTTTCTTCTCTTGGAGCATTCTGTAGGATCTGGGGTAACCAGTAGACCAGTGTGGTGTGCTTGGGAATAAAAATAGCCTACAATTTTAAAAGCTCTTAGGTAAAGTCTGCAGGACCATTCCAGCCTCACAAGTGGCTCTTCTGCAACAAAGCCATTCAGGTCCAGGCTCTGTCCTAACCACCAGATTATCTTACTACCATTCTCTGAGCAGCATCCCTTCTATATGTTCATAAGGAAAAGGGAGAGTGTAGGTTAAGACCTATATCCAGAGCTACATCCTGCCCTGCTTCTTCTCCCCTCCATCTAAAGAATGACCTGACCATACCTGCTGCAGGGAAGCTGACTTGTGATTGGGGGAGGAGGACAGACTTTGAAAGATCACTAGCAGTTTCCATCCCAGCACCCAGCTCTCCAAGAGCCTAAGAAGTATACCTGTTGGCACATCACTCGTAGCAATTTCTATCACTACCAGATTGATTGTAAATTCAGATTGTCATGCACTTATTTTATACTAGAAACAATGTCAAACACAAAAGTTTCCCCCTCCCACTGCCTTCTGTGCTGGGAATAGAACTCAGGACCTTGCTCTTGCCATGCAGTTGTGGTGCCACTGAGCTATATCTCTGGCAAAAAGTCTTGATTGAAGAGTGAGCTTTTTGTTTGTTTTTTTTTAAATGATGCTTGCTTTTGACCTCAAAAGGTTCTGAAGATGAGTCTCAGTTACAATCTAAATATGCAGATTTAAAAAGCTCCCCACCCCACTATCAGTGAGCACATCCATCACTCAAATTGTGGTTGCTAATTCCATTCTTCAATGAGAAGAGCTTGGCTTTTGTAAAGTAGTGGTTGATTCTAGGACTGGGCAGCAAATACACAAAATCAGCCTGGAGCATCTCCTAGTTCCATGAATAAGGAAAGGTTGAAATATAAAACTCTTAAGGCCACATTGATGGGGATATGACAAAGGGGCCTATGATTGTCCATTGAACCAATGAACACTTTAAACAATAAAATAAAGAAGTAATGTAATATATCTGAAAGTATACAACAGTACTATTCTGGTATAGAATTCCAAATAATTGATGTAGCTTCTCTACCATCGAGGAGCTGGAACAAAAATCCCCACTCCAAAAGTGTGGGCTGTACATACTGACTTCCTTCCAAAACTACAGCATGGAAGGACATAAAAGGCAACTGCATGATAGATAGACCTCAAGATGCTACCCTGCCAGGTTGGTGCCATGAGCACCAGCACTGATGGTCACTTTGGCAGTACATGGCCTTGGTGTGATGTGATGAAATAGTACTGTACCTCTGTGGTCTTCTCCTCAAAACTATAAATGTAGCCTCATCATGAGAAAGAGACAGACTCCGACTGAGGGATCATCCACAAGAGAAAGTCCTGACTGATCCTCCCCAAAACCGCCAAGGTTATGAGACACAGGGAAAGCTTGAGAACCTGTCAGAGGCAGGAGGAGGAGCCTAAGAAGACATGGACACTAAATGGATGCAGCATCCTCGGTGGGATCCTGGATCAGAAAACTGACCTTAGGAAAAAGCTAAGGTAACCTGGCTGAAACATAATGCATTGACTTTATTCTATTGAGTGTGATAAATGTGCCACAGGAAAATAAGATGAGACTAACAGGGGAAATTGAGTGTGGGGCATGCGGGGACTTGGTACTATCTGTGCAATTTCTCTTTCCATTTAATTATTTTAAAATTAAAAATGTAGTCAGAAAACAACAACAGAAACATTCCCGGGTTCCAATGTTCACCATCCAGTGGTGAGTGGGGGGCCCTGCAATGAAGACTGTGTGGTAGCCTCAACATCATGAGGGTTGTGGGCCATCACCCACCTGGCCAGAAATATCTCAACCCAAGGCAAAGTAATCATGAAAGAGATCTAGAAGCCTCTGGATGCTGGATAAAAGAGACAGCCCAGCCACCAGGGTCCAGTAGCTCCTCCTCTGGTTCCAGTATGTAAATCCTCAATGAAGGTTTCCAATGCAGGAAGTGGAAACCCAGTGTGTCTTTGCGTTTTTGTCCTAACACATAAAACTCTACAGATTGACATTTGTCCTCCTAAGTGACTGCCTTGTTTGAACTTAGTAGAACTTAGGGCTCTGTCCCTCTACCTCATCACACCATGGTGGGCCATGGAGATCAAATGGGGCTGGAATAGCTGCTCCCAGGAAGGGGAAAAAAGCCACCATGAAGAGGCATGTGGCAGCTGGGCTAAATCTGGCTCCAGGGCGGGGTATGTCTGCCATGGAAACTCCTGGCCCTCCCAATCCTCCACCTCTTCCTCCCAGGGGTGGCTTGGGTGGATGGATAATGTTTTGTGGCCAGCTGCCCTGAGCACCAAGAAGGACCCTTGGAAGGAAAGATCCCTTTGAATCTTCTTTGGGGCCAAAGTTTTGCTTTCAGATGGTCTTCATTTGCAAACAATGTATGTGCCTACAGTGCACAGTCCCCACAATGCCAGACAGATTTCATCTTGACAGGCCATCCCACCAGGTCCCTTCAGGACATCACAAAGCCAGGGGACACCAACTCTGAGTCCACCTCCCGCATGGCCCAGCCTTGGTGGAGTCAAACATTCAGTAACTTGCATGTGAAGAACTAAGGGACATGTTGCTAGGAAACTGCAGGGAGCAACCTTTGTGGTCTCACACATGTGCCATGTAATAATAAATAATGGTTAACATGATAATAAATAAACAAATAACAATAATTATAACGTGCCCCAAGCCTGTTGTTTCTCCAAAATTAATTTATGATGAATTACGACTCAAATTCCTTGGAACGTGCTAACAGGAAGAGGAGAAGGTGGTGTTTTGGTCACCATCGGTCACACAGGGATGAAAAACTGCCTGTCTCTTACCCCAGCCCTCATCCTGAGTCCCAGACACCCCCAGGAAGGGACCCAGAGAAGACTTTTCTTTCCCTCTGCTTCTCCCATCTTCTCTCCTTCCTTGTACAGCTGAGTTTTTTAGATACTTTACTTGCATTTCTAATTCAGTTATTCTTCTGAAATTTATTCAAAGGATTTATGCTTATGAAATTATAATATAATGCTGCCTATATGCCAATGAGCTGGAGGCAAAGAAAATAATTTTCTTCAATTTACAGTTATGAGGCTGGAGGAAAATGATGCCTCCTTATCACCTCTTTCTCTTTGTGTGTCGTGGCATGCTTTAGTCTTCAGAAGGCAGGCGCCGAGGATGCATTCTTAAGCAGATCACACTGATAATTGTATTTCAGAGCTGTCAGCTCTGTGAAGACTGTCCACCGGCAGTCTCTGAACAGTTGAGCTATCTCTGTCACCACTTCTTCCCCAAGAACTCAGCCTTCAGTAAAGCCAACTCGCCAGGGACACCGTTAAATCGTCCTGGAGGATTATTAGATGGAAGGGAAATATATGGGTGACACTTTGGAACAATTAATCAGGGACCATTAATGAAGTTTCAGCTGGTCCTTTTATCCCTGGACCCAAAATGTATGTATACATAATCATAATAATATGCAGCCCTTGTTCCAATTGTCAAATGGCTCATTTTGTCACTCTGTTTGATTAATGGACCTTTTGGAGTCCCCCAAAAGTCCTGGTAATACAAATAAAAAGAATCATAAATATTGAATAAGCTCACAGCACAGTTAACCTTGACTACATTTTGGGACACTCTTGGAGAAACCTCACTATACAGAAAATAAATTGCTGTGGGGATTAAAAAAAATATGTGCACTCATACCAAAGTGGAGATTTTGGAGAATGTCACCTCTCTAACCTTGTCACTCTTATTAATCTGTTGTGATTAATTAGTTTACTTAGCTTTATAATCAGGTCACCAAGCAGTGAGTTCTACCAATGGGGGATCCTGGATGGGGAAGGGGACACAGGCAGGGGAGAGGGAAGGTCTGGAGCTTGTGGGGATGGTGCTTTAACCCTGAAGGGTACACAGTACTGGAAGGTGGGTGGACCATTTCAGACAATAATATAGAGACAGAAGCTTGGGTTGGGGTGACATGGATGGCTCCTGCAGGGACCTACAGGTGTGGGCTGTCACTTAAGCAGCCTTGGCCTTCTTAGGCCAAGTTCGTTCCTCACAAGCCTTTGTGCACACTCATTCCATGTTTTAATTCCAGATTTGACTTGTCATTTGGCCCAGAAGACTGATCCAAACTAGGCCATAATGATTTTCCTTCTTTAACTTTAGTCTTTAGCCTAATGGTTAAGAGATAGATTTGGGGGTGTATTTGTATTTGAGATATGCTGCAATGTATGTAAGCTATGTGACCTTGGGCAGTTGACTTTGACCCTCCGAGCCTCAGTTTTTTCATCTGTAAAATGGAGATTCCTACCTCATGAGATAGTTTTAAAGATGATGTGAAGCTATACATTAAAAAACCAGGCAAAGTGCCTGGCATATAAGAAATACTCTGTATAGGCACAATGGGGCTTCCCTAAAGTATGTATCTTACTGGGTCTTGGCAGATGTAATCAGGTTAAAGTGAGGTCACAGTGGGTTAGAGTGAGCCCTAACCCATTAGCTGGTGTCTCTATCAGAGGAGAGACTTTTGATATAGCTACACAGGGGAAGACCACGTAAAGACAGAGACAGAGACTGGAGTGATGTAACTTCAAGCCAAGGAATGTCAAGGATTGCCAGGGATCACTGGAGCTGGAAGAAGCCAAGAACGATCTTCCCTAGAGTCTCTGGAGGGACACCTTGATTTTGGATTTCTAGCATGGACTGTAAAAGAATCAATTTCTATTGTTTTAAGCCATGTTTTTGGAAATTTGTTAAGGCAGCCCTAGAAAAATGGTATGTCCTTTAAACATTCACTGTGATTCAGTTTGTAGGGGGCAAGTCAGGCAGGGTTAAGGATTTGGTCTGAGGTATGGTGAGTGACATTCATTCCTCTCCTCACACACATACCCAAAGGATCATGAGCATGTGCTCTTCCTACAGCTGTGAGGTCCATGTAGGCTGGGCTGCATCCCCCCTGCCTTCCGAGTGAGTCCGCCATGGCTGTGGAGTTCAGCAGGCTTCACTACCACTCCTGAAGTCCAGCTCTGAGAATCAGCCATAGAAACCCCTAAGCCTCTAACTAGGTAATGATGTAGGCTAAATTGTTATACATGCAAAGGTGTATGTGATACGGGAGATAGTGATTCATTTCCTATTGTTGATTTTTGTTGTCTTTTCTAAGTTATATTATTGAGAGTAAATAAAGGCAAAATTTAAAAGTTCAGAATGAAATTATGTTACCCCCCAAAAGTACCAGCTTAAAATTAAGGAACCTTACCTTACATATCAAATATGTCCCTGGAAAGTTTCAAGTAATACAGTTTTGTAAGTGACCTCTTATTTCCTTGTTGACTTTTAATGAGAAACTCAAGAACCTGTTTTCTCTCAAAGAAAAGTATTGGCCCCTTGATGCTAAAAATTACACTGGTTCCTGCCATTCTGTTGTCACCGTAGGAAGAAGGTGTTCTGACAGTGACATCCCCTCTCAGTTCTGGCTCTGGCTCTGCTCTCTGATTTCCCAAGGGGTCATCACACATCATAGCCTTCTGCAAATAATTTCTATGACCACTGGGCCCACAGCCAAGAGATGGAGGCTAAAACATCTGAGGGGTGAGATGGAGGATTGGGGGGTCTTTCTCTCTTACGGAGAAAGTCTTTCCATCCAGGATGGATGGTCATTGCAGGCAGCTGAGGGTTAGCATGGACCGTCGCCTCCCTGGAAATTCAGGGGAAGGAGATCCTGTGGGAGTGGATAGGCAGGAAGGGGCTGAGAGCTGGCTGTATGGTCAGACACAGTATCAGAAGGGATGTGTCGAGGAAGTGAGGCCAACGGGACAGTGCAGCTTGGCAATCAAGGAAGGTGAAGCCTGTAAAGCACTGTTAGATGTGAAATTCAGACACTGTATGTCCCCCAATCCATGTGTTGGAATCTCAATCCTATATTCACTTGTTAATGGCAGTTGGGTTTGGTGCATTTGAGAAGTGATTAGGATTAGGTGAGATTGTGAGGGTGGGGCACCTATCATGGCATTTGTGGCTCTATAAAAATAGGAGGGACCCAAACTAGCATGCTTGCTCTGTCTGTCCACGTGATGTCCTCTGCTTCATTATGATGCATCAGAAATCCCTCTCCAGGCCCCTAACAGATGCCAGCAACATGCTCTTGAACTTCCCAGCCTCCTGACTATGAGCTAAGTAACCCCTGTTCTTTGTACGCCATCCCATTTCAGATAGTGTTGTAGCAACTGGTAGGGATCGCAAATACTTGCTCTGATGAGCCAGAGTGCTGTGACATGTTTACGCTGAGAGGGGAACAGGCAGAGATACTGCCTGAGGACACATAGAATGGGGCCCTAGATAGGGCAAAAGGACAATGCTGAGCATGGAGACAGGTGCAGCCTTCTTGCAAGGCAGAAGGAGGAGAGCTTGAGGCAGGTACAGAGCCTTGGTTTTGAATGGTATTTTTCCAGATGGTTCCTGCCACTTTCTGGTGAAGGAGAAAGTAAAATATCCTGTTGGCGATGAGCAGAGAGTGCATCAGAGTAAGGGAACTTGAAACAACTGCGGTTGGGAGCGGGGATCTGAAATAGGTGGTGGAAGGTGGTTTGGCAAGAAGCGGAGGAACAGAGAATCACGGTGGACAATAAAGGATGAGTTGAGAGGGCTTAGTAAACAATACATTGGGGGCACAAGAGGGGAGCAGCTGAAACCCTCGAAGCCGTAAGTTTGGTACACCAATGGAATGGGAATGATGTCAATATAAAAGGGGAAGTGGAGAAGGGATCTTACCTAGGATGGCTTTCTCCTTTGGGTGTCAAGGATTTTATGTAAACTGCTGACTTAAATTTTAGAAATCTCATATGGAAATAATTATCTAAGGATCCTACAAAGCTATTTTCTTTTTTCCTTAGGCATGGATTGGTTTGGAAGGAAAATCTATAAATGAAATTGAGCACAGAGGTTTCTTGGTAATTTTCTAAAAAAACTCAAACACCTTATGCACGTTTATCTTTTAAATGCTCAAATCTGCATGTCTGTCCCCATGTATGATGGTAATGACAGCTGTTGGAACATAGAAACCTGGCATTTCATTGTTTTAACACAACATAGGATTTTTTCCTCACACACTGGAGGTAAGACATGGGTATCATCGACAAGGGCCTGGCATATAGCCTTGCTGGGTCTAGGCTTCTTACAGTCCCGACTCTAGGGTCTTGGAGGGGCTGCATTGGGCCAGGTGTGGGAAACCTGGAAATAGCATACAGTGCTGCTGCTCAAAGCCAGAGACAGAGACTCAGCATCTGTGCCATTCCCCGCACAGAGGAGGTCAGGGGCAGCCAGCTGGTTTCTAGGATTTATGAATCAAATTAGCAAATGCCTTTGACCAAATGTAGCAAATCACTCAACTTTAAACCTGTTGCAAGTTGATAGACCCTAAACAAAAGTGATCTCTAGTGATTCAGAAAGAGGCTTATTCAACACAAGCATAGCCAATGCATACAGGTTCCTTAGTACCCAGATCTGTGATTCTTAACTCTCCCACTTAGAACAAGCTTCTAACTCATTTGTGGCCACATCTTATAAATGCACAGTAACCTTACGCTACCCTGTTATTTTCTCCAAATAAATGCCAGGATTTCAGCCTGTTCTCCTTACTGATGCTGCAATGTGAGATTCTACATCTCCTTTCTCATGTATCACTTTCTTTTCAAGGCAAGTAAATTTCCATGTGTCAGACACACCAGTGTGGGACTCCCAAAGTGCTATTTAGTGCTTAGCTAGGGTCTTGATGCTGGTGAAAGTGGTGGGGTTTTCAGATTTATCCCAATTTAAAGTGCCCAGAGTCTATGGCTAGTCTCAAGCATGCAGATGTGAGAGGTGGCTTATTCCTTTTTAGGTTCAGCATCTATCCCTGGGGTCTTTGCAGCTTGTGCACTTTACCACACATGGAGCACTAAGTCCCAGTCAAAATGGTCGTGATCTGAGCTTGCTCTTGCTCAACCTCAGCCCCTCCTTTCTTTCTCTTATCGGCCTTACCTTTGGACATTGGTAAGAACGTGCCAGACAGCCGGCTCTGGAGCTCCACACAGCCCTAGGCTCTGTCTCTGGTGTTCAGAGTATTCCTGCCATGTGAAGAAGTCAGGAAGCAGTTTACTCCTTTAAATGCCTCCACAATTTAGCCTCTGAATCAATGTCACTAAGTGGCTGGCCATTTGTGATGGGATTGTTGTCCACGTGGGCTCAAATTTCCATGGCAGCATGAATGGCCCATCACAAATCCACACTGCTAGTGAAAAAGTATCTAAGGACCACTGAGGAAGGAACAAGAAAATCTTCCTCTGACAGCTTCTAAGAAAGTTGAGCAACAGAAGGGAATGGAAATAGCTGGAAGGAATTCTGGAGTCCCCAGTGGCTCGCTGCACCTTCTGTAGACCACTCTCTGTTGCCCAGAAGATGCAGCATGCAGGGAAGTCAGATGTCCAGTGCTCCAAACTAGAAAGGGCTTCTAGATGTCAGACTCTGAGTGTGCAAAGCCTTTAGAAATACCTCCATCATTTCCTCTCACGTATATCTTCCTTTGCATGTGTTTGAAGGTAACAGAGGATAAAGCCTATTTAAATTGATATGAAATAACTCTTCCAATTAGCTTTAAACAAAAATTCAAACTGATGAGAAAACATTGTGCTATAGTTTACCTGGTGGTCAGTTCTTTTTAACAGTGCATCTTTTAATGGTTAGTCTTGGATTTAATGAAATACACTGTGTGGTTGGCCATGGAAAACCAGAATATTTCCAAGAGCCCCTGGACAAAGCTCATCTCAGAAAGGCTGCTGATTATCACTCAGAAGTGGTCAAACTACTGGAACCCACACCTTCCTTGTATCCTTTGGTGGTGCATGAGCCAAAATGCTTCTGAATGTTTCCAGCTAAGATTTCATGACATGAGTTGTTTTAGTCTTCTAATTTTAATGTCTTTTTGTGCTTATTTTCAAATGTAACTTTTATAAACAGGCTATGATTGCATTTTTTAAACAGTTTGACAATTTTTTTGTCTTTCAAATGAAGCAATTAGCTTATCTGCATTAACTTAACTAGGGATATACTTGGGTTTATATTTGTATTTATATCAGCACTGTGCTCTGTGCTTTACGCCCAAACTCAAATACTATGCCCTAAACCTGGTCTGGGTCTTTATTCTCCTCATTTTAATTTTCTCCCTCTACTACTTCTTTCAGTGAAAATGAAAACTCAGCTGGGACTCTGCCAGAACTTAGTTTCACAATTGCATGTCTCCTTGTGAATTCCTTTGTATTTACCCTACTTGGGAATCATTGGCCTTTTTGCATCCTTGAATTGCTGCCTTTGTCAATTCTGGAAACCTCATTATTTCCTGAAATATTCCCTTTTTTTCATTCCCTTTTATCTCTTCATGAGATTTTACTTGGAGCTAAGTTAGATCTTCTCACTCTACCCTACTAGTTTTTCAACATTTATTTCATCTTTTCTTTTCCATTTCTTTGACTCTCCATGCATGATATATTTTTTTCACAATTTCCTCTCATCTATATTCCAGTTTATGAATTCTCTCTTTAGCCATATCTAAACAGCAGTTAAAATCACTAATTGAGTTGTTAATTTTAGTTCCTGTGTATCTTTACTTCTTAAAATTTCATTCAGTTTTTTCAAATATTTAGTCATTTTAATGTTTCTTGACACTTATTTCAAAAATGGTAAACATTATTATTTTATGCTCCAGACCTTTTGATTTCTAGAATTTTTGCACATCTGTCTCTTTTCTTTTGCTTCTCCTGGTTCTGGGTCAAGGCAAGTTACTTATTCTTATAGCTAAGTATTCCTAAATGTGATTCACTTGTTTTCTTTTTTTTTTTTTTTATTTTACCTTTATTTATTACCTCTCTAATGCTTGTCCCCCTTCAGCACTAGGGATTGAATACAGGGCTTTTGCAGTGAGCTAAATCCCCAGATCTCTCATTTTTTCTCCATGCTGGAAACTACACCTTTAACACAGAGACCTTCGGGAAGACCTCATCAAAACCACAGCAGAAAACCACAAGTTTGAAAAATCGGGGATTTCACATAAAGATGCAGATCTTTGGCTGGTGGAAAACTGGATGTTCTTTCCACAGGGGCCCGC
>NW_022900942.1:10690593-10714475 GCF_012274545.1 Fukomys damarensis | reverse complement strand
CTCCAGTCCAAGCTCTTTGAGGTATCTCCATATTGATTTCCATAGTGGTTGCACTAGTCTGCACTCCCACCAACAATGGAGGAGGGTTCCTTTCTCCCCACAACCCCGCCAACATTTGTTATTGTGTGATTTCTTGATAGCAGCCATTCTTTGTGGGGTGAGGTGGAATCTTAGTGTTGTTTTCATCTGCATCTCTCGAATGACCAGTGATGTGGAACATTTTTTCATATATTTTCTTGCTGCTTTCACTTCTTTGTATGAGAAATGTCTGTTCATTTCGGATGCCCATTTTTGGATCGGGTCTTTATATTTGGGGGGACTGATTGTTTTGAGTTCTTTATATATCCGAAATCTTTGAAGTTTAAGATGAAGATCTTTCCTTTGGAAAGAATTCATGTTTGCTTCTGTTGTACTTTTAGTGGACTATCTGTCAGATTCACTTTGCACTGAATTTGTCCTGAGCTTGAGCTTTGGAACTAACCAGAGCATGTGATTTTGAATCACAAAGGCTGGCTGGTGGTTACAATTACTGGAGTATTCCTTTTCATTTTCCCCATCTATACTCAGAACCAGAGCCTTGGGCTTTCTCATCCCACATACCCACAGAGTTGAGGGAACTGAAGTCAAAGTGTCCCATCAGTGGCCAGTCCTTCTCAGTAGGAATGACTTTAGCAACACCCCCCCCTGGCCCTGATTTGAGCTTAGAAAAAAAAATGTTATAACTATTTTGTTAGGTCTAAATAATTTTAGACTTTAAAAAATGTTGTATCCAACCCTTTCCTTTTTATTTCAATGGGAGATAAATAGTAGTGGCACCTATGTTATCAGGAATAGAATTCCCACCTGCTTCCTTTTTATGGGACTCCAGGTAGCATTTTGATGCCCAGGTCTACAAACTGCTATGTCCCAGGTAGAGCCATGGTGGATCCCTGACCTCACCTGTGCTCTGACATTCAGTGCCTCTTATTTCCCATCAAGCTTCTCTTATAGGTTATTATGTTGAATGGGACCTTGTAGATCACCTGGGCTAAGGTCTCATACAAACTCCCACAAGAGCCATGTCATGTGGGATAGGAGTGAGGACTCCGGGGTCAATTGTCTGGCCCCAAACTTGGCTTCCCCACTGACTAACTATAAATTTGGGTAAGTTATTCAGCCTCTCTGTGCATGTCAACTTCTTGCTGTAAAATGGGATATTAGCAACCATTTACAAATGTTTGTTTTGACAATGAAATGACATTTGAGTAAAGCATACAGCAGAGTAACCTGTCCAGTGAGAAGTAGATTGTTTCTTGTGGAACTTCTTAACTACACCACAGTCAGCCTCCCAGGTCCTCAGATGGACAGAAATGGGATCTCTCTGAGTGGCCTTCATAGGGATGCCCAGCAAACTGCAAGGAAGTGCAACCCATGGCAACTCTGGGAGCCTCCTTTGCAGCCCTACCTCTCCTCTCATCTTCCTTAAAGCTGAGACTTTGAAGGTCCCAGGAGAAGGTAAATTTGGCACCTGTTTTGCCCCAGGTGCTAGGGCCCTCATCCTTGGCCCAGTGAATTCCCTTTGCTTTCATCACCTTACCACACATTCTCCTGCCAATGCTCTTGTTTCTCAAGGTTCCCTTTTCACTAGGTGATTTGGGGTTAGGAAGCTAAACAGGATGCTGACTAAGCCAAATATCATCCAGGTGATTCATCATGTTAAGCTCTAAATTAGGCTTCTTTGCAAAAAGCCCGACCCCATAATATGTATGGATGAGTCTGTGACTCACTTCCATGGTGAGCTCCTTCATTCATTTAATAAACATCATGGGGCTGGCTGGTGGAACAGGCCTATGCTGCACATAGCAGATGTTGACAGTAACCTTGCCAATTCAGTGCTTGGTCACCTGGAGTTTGTGGTGGATGGGGCAGAGACTGTGTTTGATAAGCTTTTCCCTCACAGTGCAAATCACACCCAGGGTGTGTCCCATAAAAGGGAGTCAAAGGATTTGGAATGAAAAAAGTCTCATAGAGTAATCTCCTGGGGAAGGTTTATAGCGCAATGCCAGCTCAGGGCAGAAGCAGGCAGCTCCGGGCCATTGACTTTTCTTGTGCTGCCCTACACATCCTCATGAAGGGATGGAGGCTCGTCATGGAGCCTGGGAACTAGGGACGCCCCTCACTGCTGCAGCCCTGTAATCATCCACCCCTTCACTTACCAGAGTGCAGGGCATTTTCATTCCTTAAGGGGTTGGTGCCAGTCTGTTGGAAAGCACTAGGCTTCCTACTGCTGCTCTTGGTTGAATTCGATATAAAATACATGTTCCTGTTCATTGCCATTTATGTGTTAGATATCATTAACAGCCATTATAATTTTTTCCCAGTGGCAATTACATTGATATTACTATATCTAAATCAAAGAGGACATTGCAGCAATTACTGTCATAAGTTGATTGGGAACCACCTAATTTTTAAGTGACACTATTTTCTTATCAGCATGATGATTTTCCCTTGCAATAAATAATATGGCAGGAGAGTTGTACAGCCAAAGCAAGCATTTAGACTTCTCTGCATGGAGAATAAAATGGCTATCTTGTATGTATTTCTTTAATATACAGAATTGTACCTATAGTTTTTCTTTCGTGTGAAAATAAAACTGCGATCTTAAGTCCTAGGGTGAGACAATATTTTAGCAGATTCTAACCCCAATAGTTGTGTTGTAGGAAGTGGGGTGATGAGCATTTCATGCTTCACATCTGTTTTCAAAGCAGGAAAAGAAGAGATGGAGGAAGAGAAGGAGGTAGGAGGGAGGGGATGGAGGAGAGAAGGCAGGAAGAGGAAGCTGCTTCCACTCAGCCTCTCTCCTTTCTCAGGCACAGAGGGTTTCACATCTGGGGCCACCAGTCACAGCTCTGGCCCAGCAGCCATGTCTGGGTAGACCCAGAGTGGCAAAAATTCAGGACAGTTTCTGTAGCTCTTTCCAGGCATCAGGAAGTACCTACAACAGCAGCCTTGGGGTGTGATGGGAGCTCCGCCTGCTTGGCTTCCACATCTGCCTCCAGGGGCCTCACATCCCTACTAGTCTGCCTAGAGATTTCCCTCCCCGAGGGTGCTCCAACTCCAATGGTATCTCTACTGCGGAGCCAGTGGTCTGTTTAGGATATTTCCCTGAGGGCAAGCTTCTCTCTCCTTGGGATTTGGCCAAAGTAGCACCACTAAGGGCAGAGGGTTGGGAACAGGCATTTGCCTGAAGCAGGAGGTAGTCACTGCTTCACTCTGAGTCCTGGACTCTTTCCTGCTCAAGCCGTGCCAGTCTGCTAAAGGTGCTCTTCTGCTCACATTTCTACCTCCCACCTGCACTGAGCAGAAAGGAGCTGGTGGGCCTGCAGTTAGTCCATTTCTTCCATTTCAAAATCTACATCTCAGCTCATTTCCAGTGTTCACTCCTGTCCCACCTTATGTAAAGCTGGCCAGAAGCCATCTGTCATTCCTCTGGAATACCATCTAGAATGCTCCCCCATTTTCCAAGTCAGACGCATCTGGCTTAATGATTTGGATATTTTCCAACTTTGTGACCCCAAGAGCTGTACTTGACTTTTCTGGACCTCAGTTTCTCCAAAGAATGGAGATGAAGTAGGCTCCCTTAGTCATTTATCCTATACTATGTATCAAAAGCCTGGTCCATGTAAGGTACTGCGAGGCCTCAGCCTGGCCACTTAAGCTGTAGGTCTTGAAACCTATCTACCCAAGTCCTACCTGGCTATTTTGCCTGTGACCTCACCTCAGGCAAATTTCTTCAGCACCCTGTACCTCAATTTCCATGTCTGAAAAATGGAGGCAGTGATGATATCAGGTCCTATTGCTGAGCTTTATTTAGATTAAAGAAGTCATTATATAAGGCAGCTGAATCAGTACGTAGCTTACCATAAGTTAGATGTATTAGATATTATTGACTTTAAAAAGTGGTGTCTCTTCCAGCTTTCATATTAATTGATTATAAGTTAAAATGATAATATTTTGGATGTATTTGCCTAAATGAAATATATTAGGAAAATTAATTTCACCTTAACTTGGCTATTAAAATATTTAAATTACATATGTGTCTCCCATTAATATTTCTATTGGACAGTGATGCTCTAAAACACACTGTTCTGAGGATTCAGTGAGAGAAAATGTCTCAAGCACTTAGCAGAGACCCCGGAGGATAGAAGGCTTATTAGATGTCAGGGGTCTCCCTTCTCTGTTTTTCCTTCTCCCAGAGCAGTGATTTTTGCTTGAGCATTGCCCAATCCTATGAAGTGTGAGGACCATGTGGGGCCATGAGAATTTCTCCCAAAGGCTTGGAAAGACTTGCAAGTAGGCACCTGGCTGCCTGAGCGGGATGTCGGGCCACTGTCCTGTGAAGCAGTGGCCTCCTGAGCTCCTCTCTTCACTTTCATTTGGCAGCATCCCTGTGGCTCAGACTGGAACAAAGTCCCTGCCACCCACTCACCCACCCACCTGTGTCCCACCTTGGGGTACCCTTCCTGCTTCCAGGGCACCTGAGGATCCAGGCTGGTGGAGAGGAGGAGGAAGAGAACAATCTCGTTGGTTAACATACAATTACGTCTTCATTGTGTCGAGGCCACATGCCGAGCCTGAAAATGTGGAATAAACATATGCGTGTGATAATGAGATTGTTGGTGGCAAGTCAGCTTGAAAGGACAAGAAGCAATTAAGCCTGCTGACTTATACAAGTTAGAATGACGAGATGTGGGAGCTGGCCCCACTCATCCATATAATAAGGCCCCATCCCTGTCAGCCTGCTGGTGCGTGTCACTGCCACAGGAGCTGGGCCTGCCTCTGCTCCTACTGGCTTCTGCTCCCCCAGGCCTGCTTCCACATTGCCTGATGGCATCACCTGTGCTCCTTCCCGTCCGTGCTCCATCCTTGAGCAAAGAATCTTATCCGGTCTGAAATGAACATTTAGGTGTCAGTTGGTGTATGATTTGGTTGCCTACAAAAGTGACACTGCCTCTGAGGAGCCTGAAATAATGTTCCCATTCTTGCAGGTTTGGTTTAGATGGATTGTCCAAGACACACGTTTCCAGAAAGGGGTGGACATCTGGGAGGCTCATGCCAGACAACACAATCTCTTTGCACTGTGCATGGCCAGAGGTAGGATACTTTTGATGGCATGGCTTTTGAATGTTGGCAAGATGAGCAAATGGTATTCCAGAGCTTGAGGTCACTGATCCCTCGGACAGCACACAGCCTCAAATCCAGGAAGCTTGACTGGATCCTCCCTAGGATGAAGACTACACCACTACTCCCTGTGTTTCTTTTTGGAGTAAATACATACTGAGCTGTGTTTCAAGGCAGTCCTGCTCCTGGCTTTGCTCAGCTGTGGCCTGGCCCAACTTTCATGTGCCTCCTTCTGGGGAAATGGGCAGCCCAGCTGTTTCCCACTGTATTGATACCCCTCATGCAGAGGTCCCAGCAGCAGTTCCACCCAGGAAGGGGGGGAAAGACTTGCTAGTAGGCACCTGGCTACAAGTACAGGGGGACGCATCCATGTCCAGGCGTAGCCCTGATGTCCCTGTGCTGATCATGTCTGCACCTCCTATTTGTTGTCCCTTTGATGAAATTCTGTTCATTCTCAGGACTTGTGACTTTGGACAAGCCAAATGATGAGGAAAGCCAAAGGAAGGAACTTATTTCCTACTCCTTGGCATCACTGGGATTCCTTGTCCTCAGGAATTTATATATTCACTAGTATTTTTCATGGATTCCTTTGTGTGCTGACTGTTCATGGTAAGAAGAAAGGTAATTTGTAAAAGGGACAAAAACTGTCATCAGTGTGATTTGGTCTTGGCCAATGACATTGGTATTCACTGGGATCTGGTCTTTGGATGCCTAATTAGTGTGATGGTCTTTATTCCAACCCCTAGTCCCAAGATACCTGGTTACTTAGTGCATCCCTGAGTGAGTTTAATGCCATCTTTGTGATCATATACACCCAACAGCAAGAAAGGGAATGAAGTATTTCAAAGAAACATAACTGGCTTCCTTTTATGTGACAGTTGTAAACTTCTCAAAAGTTCTTTTTCCTAATCATGAGTCTTTATTTTTATTTTTAATTATTATTATTATTTTTTTTTTGGTACCGGGGATTGAACTTGGGTCCTTGTGCTTGCAGGGCAGGCCACCAAATGGCTGAGCTAAATCCCCAGCCACGAATCTTTAAATGAGAGCATATTCCACCAGATATGATCACAGACCTTCTGCCATCTACACAATGGGTGAATTACCTGAGAATAAAAAGTTGTAGAAAAGGAATGCTTTAGATAATGTAAAAAGGTTTATTTTGGAAGTGCTTTCTGGTATGCTGGAGTATACCTAGAGGGGAAAGGCTGGTCTAGAGGCTAGAAGCTGGCACCAGAACTGTGTGCCCTCAGACAAACTGCCATACCCCTTTGAGCCTTGATTTTTTTTTCCTCTAGAATAATAAAGAGGCAGATTACCTCACTTCTAAGGTCTCATGCCTGAGAGTCTGTGATTCTATGGTCACAATTACAATGAAGTAGCATCTGTGCACCCCATGGGGAAGGAAATACAAAAGCAGACACTACAGAGGAAAATGATAACAAAGCAAGGAGCTGTGAATTCTGTAGAAAGGAAAATTTTTCTAGCTCTTCAAAGAAACAGTATAAAGAGCAAGTTCTCTTTCATCCAAGAAAGAATGAAAAGTGAGGCACTAAATTATTTCACCAGAGGGGTTAATCCTGACTCAACCTTTAATGTGGACTTTGAGGAACTATAACTTCATCTGTGCACCTGAAGCCAATCTCTAGGTTTTATAATAAACAGACCCTTGAGCATATTTAGCCTCTTCTACCTTTGAGCAGGAGAGTGAACTTTGAGGACTTGCTATACATGTACTGTTATTTCTTTGGTTTTCCTAATCTCAAGTAGCTCAACGCTATAAGGGCTGGACCTTATGTTCAGGCATCATGGGTGAAAGCTCACACTCACGGGTACCCACTGGTGGTGCTGTCCTGGGCCCTCCTTAGTGCTCTGGTTCCATCGGGGAAAGAAGCTGGCAGTATCAGTATCTGAGACATGGTGACAAGTGTGTTCCACATTTTAGCAGATAGCATCCTTTGGTTAGTGCTATCATTCCTCCTTTATAGATGACAAATGAATACGATGAAATCCTGACAGTTTGTGTAAAGAATCTTCCCCCAAATTTTTGTCAATCAATAGAAGAGGTATAATTTGAACTCAGTTCCATCTGACTACACACACACACACACACACACATACACACACACACCTTTACCCAGTACCTTTCTCAGAAGGTACCTTCATATATTGGCAATATATGGCAAGTTCCAATATGTGAGCAGGATATGATAAATTATAAGAATCCTTTATGGGAAGGATGCAAACCTTTGTAGTTATCGAAAGGAAGGCCCTTATTTCTCCTAGGGTTTAGTATTCATTCATTAACTCACTCACTCCTTCGTTCATCCATTCATGCAGTTGATATGTTGAGTGTGCTATGTGATGGGCAGTTCTTGGAACCTTCAGTTCTGTTATATGAGGGTGACAACAGCCTCCTAGACTCCAAACTCCGGTGCCCAAGAGTTAGGTGTCATTAAGACTTCTGAAGAAGTCTAGCATTCATGTAGGGTAGTGCTAGATCAGCACCATGGAACAATGCCAAGAGAATATTAAAACAGCTATTAAGGAAAAGATATTTATTTGTTGTATCAACAGGTTTACACAAGACCTGCATGATCCATCTTTTTTAGAGTTTCAAGTGCTCCAATTGGTTCACCTGACTTTGCAGAGGAGCAAGGTCAGTGGAGAAGATTCATGTGTTTGCCTGAGGCAGTGACATGGGATTAAAGAGAACTGCAAGTCAGTTCTCTAAGTCTCACTTGCAACTGACAAAAACCAAGGTAGTGTGGTGCCTGCCCTGTAGCTGTGCAGTAGCAGACCCTAAGGTGCTGGGTAGGGGTTTGTTGGGACCATTTTAAAACCAAGAGAAAAAAAAATTGATTTCATATTTATGGGCAGATACTATGCCCAATGAAGGGCTGGAGAGATGAGTGATGGAGACCACCTCTACCCTCCAGGAGTGCAGTCTCCAAGGAGACACACTGTGATCAGAGATGACAGGGCACTGAAAGGTGCCAGAAATGGGGCAAGAGCAGCCCAGAACTGAGACTGTCTTTGCCTTCACTGAACTGGGGACCCTAAAAATAGATAAAACTCACTGCAGGCAGGCAAGGACAACACTGCCTTTCCTACTGCCCCTCCTCTTTGTTTAAATGACAGCCACACACTCCTGAGGCTCACTGATCCAAGCCAGGCAGCCTGGAAACTGAAAGCTTTCAGATCCCATGTTGAGCTCTGGAAAGACCTGAAAAGTTTTTAGAAAAAGTACTTTCTTCTTCCAACCCAGCCCAGCCCTCTAAAGGCTAATTCCGCTCATCCCCGGCTTGGCTCCTCTTGTCTTCTCCACCCCCACATTTATGAGTGTATCAGTAGCCGCTTCAGTCCCACCTATCCCTGCTTCCAATCTGGAGGACTCTGTGGTGGACACAGCAGAATTACTTGCTCTCCTGCAGTTCCTCAGACTCTCCTTTGACCCCATAGACTCTTGCCCCTCGCAGCTCTAGGCCTCTTCTTCGAGATAGGTCTCATTATGTGGTTCAGGCTATTCTTGAACTTACCATGTAGCCCTGGCTGGCCTCAAAATTGCAGCGATCCTCCTAGAACTCTCCTAGAGTTCAGGCTATTCTTGAACTTACCATGTAGCCCTGGCTGGCCTCAAAATTGCAGCGATCCTCCTGCCTCAGCCTCCAAACTGCTGGGATTACAGACATGTGCCACCACACCTGGCTGGGGCTTTTCTAAGGCAAGTGAAGAAAAGGAATGTCAGGCTTAGCTATGTGCTCCAGGAGACTGAGTGCTACAGTGACCATAGACCTAGCCCCTTGAGGACTAAGGACAGGTGCTCAGGGATGCTGTGGGGTCTACTGAACCCCACAAAGAATGCTTGTGCCTGCCTCCAGATCCATGGCTGTCTGTAAACCCCTAAAATTAGATTTTGTCTGCAACTGAATTAGCTTCCTTTATGAGACAAACATGTTTTCTTATATTTATCTTAGAGAGCTCCTACTCTGATTACCATAGTTTATATTAACACGCACTTGCATGGGTTTTAACTCTTCCCTTATAAAGGGTGCAGCCTCTTAAATTACTGTAATTTCTGAGGGTCAATCTCAAGGCGACATGTGTTGCTGCATTGCATGTTTCAAGTGACCTGATCCAAAGGTGATAGATATATGGATCAGATACTCTCCCTTTCATCAGGGTAATTGTAAAATATTATGTTAATGATGCAATAGGCTGAATGATAGGAGACCTACAGAGACCTGCTGGCATTTTTATCTAAGGCTCCTGTAGGAAGACTGAGGTTTAATTGGTGACCCCAGGCCAGGGTGGAGAACATTGGCATGACAAACACTTTGACTACAAAAGTAGGAGACCACTTAGGAGTGGACGTCTGAGGACTCAGCCTTCACCTCCAGAGACAGAGGGCTTGCTAGTCCAGGCCCCTCCTGGACCTCCTCTCAGTCCGCTTCAGACTGTATGAAAACAGCTGCAACAAGAACATCAGACACCGTCAGTGTCCCAGGTGAGTTTTAAAAGGGTTGATTTTTGGAGGAAGTTGAAATGTGGTTGTAAAAAGCAACCATTTTTGTGGTTACATAAAGACCTTGGTTTCATAATTCACATTTAGACAATGTTTGGGTTGCTCTGAGATGCCTGGGGAAGTACATTTTGCAAGATGCACTTTCTCCCAAGACAGCGTGATCGAGCTCAAAATGCATCCTTGGCCCAGCAGCATGTGGCTCCCTGGAAGATGGCAGTTCCCAGACCCCACCTTGTCTGGCTACTAAGTCAAGGCAGGCATTTTTCACAAGTGCTATCTTCTGGGCAAGATAAAGTGGGAGAGCACATCTCCCTAGTGAAAAGCAGCCATGGGCTGAGAACTGTATGCGGACCTCTGTCTTTGCCCAGCCAGTGATGGCATGATCTTCCTTGAGTCATCTTCCTGTGCTTTTAATCTTTCCCATCTCTGAAATGGGAGTCATTTATCTCTACCTGTGTAATAGTATAGAAATGAAGACAGGGACATTGTATTCAAATGTCAAATTTGAGCTGAGTGTGGTGGCACACGCCTGTAATCCCAGCACGTGGGAGGCTGAGGCAGGAGGATCGCTGAGTTTGAGACCAGCCGGGGCTACATAGTGAGTTCCAGATCAGTCTCAACTATGTAGGAGATCCTGTCTCAAAAAAACAAAACAAAAAATATGTCAAATTTGTAAATAAGTCCTAAAACGTTATAAAAAGTACATGCAGAAGTTGGTGATAAATATTCTTCAATAATGACTCCTTAATTGTACTGCTGTTACAGAATGAGCATTTTTTGAGTAACTAGGATGGTGCTGGGGCTTTTAACTCATTCATATACACTGACATACCAGATGTAAGTAATTCTCCACAAGTTACATTGAGTAAAAACCCTCAAGGAGACAATTCAATTTCCAAATGCAAATTCCAACATGTAGACAGAACACTCTCGCTACTGGTCCCTCAGTGAGCAATGACGTTTCCTACAAAGTGGGATTGCCTTTGACACTGCTGCCGTTCCTGTGAAGTGGTTTTTCAATGTTAAAAGAAGCTGCTTCTACTTGGAAAGGATTTATTCATGTCAAGTTGAAAGTTTACACTTGTGTACGTGAGCTTGAGGGGAAGAAGACTTAACGACAGGGAAAGACATGAGTGTTCAATGTCATGTTCTGAAGGGCTTATTTCTGAGCTTTAATTATGACCTGCTGTATATACAAAGTGTGGAGGTTCTTGCCACATCAGAAACTCAAACGTGCACCCCATGAAGTCTTCTCCACACTCATCAGTATCCCCTTCACCTCTTGGCACTTCCTGCTACCAGTGAGGCAGCCCCCCGCCCCCACCATGAAGTTGAGCTTCTGAGTCAGAACTCCATTTCAGGTACAAAAACCAAGTCCAAATTCTAGATCATTTACTACAAATGAGAGATTATGATAGCTGACCATTAACGACATTTTTTTTTTCCCTTTGGTTTTTTGAGACAGGGTCTCACTATGTAGTTGAGACTGACCTGGAACTTACTTAGCCCAGGCTGGTCTCGAACTCATAGCGATCCTCCTGCCTCAGCCTCCTGAGTGCTGGGATTACAGGCGTGAGCCACCATGCCCTGCCATTAACAACTTTTGATAGGCAAAATGAGTAGGGGAAATAGCACTGGAAAATGAACATTCTACATATGATTTTCCTTATTTGACTTTAGTTGGTATTTAATGATATACTGGTAAGAGACCTACCTTGCAGCAGTAAAGCTAAATTGTGGGTATTCAGCCAAGAATTCCACCGCATTTTGTTTTGTTTTCCTTCAAAAGGCTGTGTGATATTTAGATGACACAGAATCAAATGATCTGCCATCCTACTTTGTGCTCGATTAAAGAGGTGATGACACTGTCAGGGTCAGAACCATACTTTCCCTGGGTTTGCCATCCTCTTATCCACAGAAGATTCATAACAAAGAACAGCTGTTGTTCTGCAGCACGCTCAGCCAGACGCTGGGGGACCCTGGCAGATGGCAAAGAGGATGGTGCAGAGGTGGCCTGATGCACTGGGAGGGCTTTATCTGTGTACTGGCTTCTGAAGCCAGCAGAATTTGTAACCTTAAACAGGGCTCCTGTTCTTTCTGGGTCTTAGACTCATTGCTTGTAAAATAGGTAGAACTAGATTACCCTTAAACCCCACATTTTGCTGGTTAAAGAGCAATTCATTTATGAAGGCAGAGAGGGACACAAGCTCGTCCCAGTTTTAAGTTTCTGCTTCTGAGTTGGCATGGATCTTTCAGGTTTAGACACACAGGGTATATGGCAGAGACTCCAAGTGGGGTGCCCTGTTTTCCTTACATCTTTCCCCACCTTCCACTGACCAAAGGAGCTGTTCACACGAGTCATTCTAAGGCCCTATTCAGCTCTCCACACGGAGAGAGTAAGAAACAACAGTAGCTGGCATTTTCATGGAACATTTTTCTGAGCTCTTAAGCACAAATCCGTCTTTCATATTGGATACTGCCGCCCATCAGCAGGGTGTGTTTTAATTATTATTTTAATTTCATGTTGGCAGAAAGACACAGTCAGATAGTACCCTTCAAGGGAAACTCTTACTTAGGGGGACCGTTTAAATCTCTGTGCTTTTGGCTCATGGCTTCTCAGCACATATGAAACATATATTGGTTTTCCCCAAACTGTCCTCCATGCAGTACTTACCCTCCTGCTTGGGGGATCCACTACACACTTCCTGAGTGCATCCAACTCTTGGGATGCTTGGAGTGGCCCTGAGAGGAAGGTCTACAAACAGGGTATCAAGGGTACATGGTACATAGTACGTAAATCAGGGCATGTTTTTTATCTTTATTTGGCTTTCTTTGAATATCAAATCTCTATACAAAGATTTACTTGAACTGATATGTTAGTAAAATATTATTTTTGTATTTCATATAATTTTTTGGTTGATCTTCTGTAGGCTGTTCATGGTAACAGCAATAAAGCTCTCATACCAAGCATTCTTCCTTTTATAAATTGAAATAGCATGATGATAAAAGGCTAGTAAAAACAGAATTCTATATTTAGCATGACCATACCACTACAGCACTGATAACCAGGCTCTGAATTTTGGCTTTCAGGGGAAATACGACACTAAATATTTAATTCTGGGCCACAATTGGGAAATTATAGAAAATGTAGCTGTTCAAAACCAAACAAATGAACAGTCAAAAGAAAACTAAAAAAAAATCGCAAAATTCACTATTAATAAAGCTTGAGTGATTTTTCTATAAATATTATAAATCATAAACTATGTTAGAGTGTGGAAAAGTATAGAGAAATCATGAATTCATCAAATCAGGCAAATTTTTACCTGAATTGTATTCATAAAATTTGAAAATCGTAGGACATTATCATCCAATGTTGATAATTATGGGTCTTTTATTGTATTTATCTGAAAGCTGCACATTGCTCATCTAATTTTATATAATCTACAATATGGTATTTATCCCACATGTACATGTGGTAAAGTAATCAAGAAAAACATTTTGGTGCTTAGCACTCTGCCTTATTTTAAAGGCTACCATGGTCGCTTCTCGGCCTTTTGGCTAAGATCAAGTGTAAAGGCTACCATGACTGTGGTAAATTCATGCTCCAGGACGGGTTAAAACGTTACAGGTACAAGTCGGGTGGCCATTATAAATGTTACCCAAATAAAAGCCAAACACAGGAAGCCAAAAACCAGGTCCCTAAGGCAGGCATGTGTCTTAAATGATATCATTTGTCAAGTTTCCAGCATCTTGTGGTGAGAAACACAAAAAGAAGGTCTGTGCTGTACCGAGGACATTACATCCTCATTAGCTGCAATGTTCCTCAAGTACATAATGCAGTATTTTCATTTTAATAAGCAGCAGCTACTTGTCATTGCATGTTCATTGGATAAATACGGAACATAATACTAATGACCATTTATTCCACTCCTGAGAAACTTCATTCGGATGGAATCATACAATTTATAGAACATACTGTGCAAACTTGTCATTTCTTTGCAAACTAATCCTTGATATTATTTTTTTATGGTGAAATCAGTCAGCAGTAGTTATCATTGTCAAAGGGACCTGAAAAGATACTGTTGGTCATTTCTGCATGCAAAACAGATTTGAAAAAATAGCATTTGGCTTTCTAGAAGTCATGACCAAATGGTGCCTGCTTCTTGGAATGCTTTATTTTAAGAGCCAACCTCCTTCCATCCTGCCTGGCCAGTGACCTTAAACCCAACATGCAGACATGGCCACGCTGAAAACTGAGAAATGTTTTACCCACTGTGATTGTTCTGCCCCAGCCCCTCCTCTAAAACAAAGACTGACAACAGCCCTGAATTATGGATGTACTTTTTGTGATATGTAACACAGCTGAGAAGGTGCAGGAACCTTCGCACCATTTCACCTCCCATTAGAGGCTAGTCTTGAACAATAATCCCAGAGGGTGAAACTGATGCTGAACTATGACCTTCAATTTACAAATCATTTTTCAAAAGAATAAAAAAACGTTTAAACATATTTTTGGCATTATCTGAATAAGTGAAATCTTTCATGCTTGTTTTCTAAGAATAAATGAAAACAGCATGCACTGTAGTTTCTCAGTTTAGGGACAGAGAGTACATGAGGTTTTCCGATTATGTTTTGTTTTAAACCTGGGTGTTTGGATTTTACTTTTGCATAGCTGAATTTAGTATATCCCCTCAAAACATAATAAATTTCTATTCTGTAGCTTAAGGGATCCATCAGATAAAATGTTGGTCTTTCATCTTTATTACCCTCCCATTAAAGTGAAAGAATCCGGGACTCACTTCAGTTTAGAAGAAGCAATTTAGTTGGTAATATCCTCAGTCCTCAAGTCTTTATGGAGAGAGAAAGTGCATTATTGCTTAGATTTCACACATCTATCTGCATAAGAAGAAACTAAGCCTTTCAGACATATACTATGTTAAATTTAATAATATCCTTTGATTAGATTATTTTATAACAACATTTTTCCATTACCAGTCATTTTCTGAGCATAGTTACATTCATAAAACCTGTCCCCCACACACACCTGCTTTGTTTGTATATCGAAGAGCAAGGAAGCAAAGTCTCTTTCTGTTTTGCTAAGCTGTTAGCTCTGAAAGGGACCGATTAATAACTAAGCACCACACTGGATGAGCCTTTCTTGTCCCCTGCACTACTAGCCCTTTGCAAGGATAAGGACACAAAGAGCCTCGAATCAGGCTGCTACCCTTCTTCATAACTCAAAAGCGTCACAGTGGCAATAGCCTCTAGTGCTATTTGTCTTTAGTGCAGTTGTGACACTTCGGCATGATCCATAATTTGGCAGCTATTTACCGTGACATTTCCCTTCAGTGCAGCCATAACATTCAGTGAAGCCATTATTTGGTTCCATTTACCATATAAATTGTATTGTTGTGCATGCATGCTAGCAGCTACATTAGGTACCTGAAAATGAGTAAATCTTGTAAAATAGATACTAACTGCTATTCAGCAGTAGGATTTCCTTGCTCCTAAGATGCAAGAAAAGAATTAATTCTGCTCCCCAACTTTCCTGAAGCATCTTTAATTACATTCCTCCTTAATTACACTCCTCTTTTGAGCATGTCTGATGCACTGAAACTCAAGATTTTATGCAAAATAATCTGGTAGGCTCCACCTTCAATTAGAAGGCACTGTGGGATTTTGACTTAATGATGAAAGTGGTGGCAACCTTTGTGGAATTGAAGGTTAAGAAGCTAGCGGACCAGCTGTGGCATGATTCAGAAGAGAAAGTACTTTTCGTGTGTGCATGTGCTCGCGTGCATGTGCGCTTGTGTGTGACATCAGGCCACTGGTGACAAAGAACATCACATTCCATCAGGACACTGGAGAAGCCAAATGGAAATACAGGAACACCGACTGCTATTCTGTTTTCATGAACAGAGAGCAAACCCATATCCCTGGACCACAAGCTTCTAACAGAAGCAAATACATTATAATTTAGATCACTTAGGACCCAGGCTCCCTCAGGCACACAAAGTGTAGCATTATTAACCCCTTACCTGAGCCTCCAGGGTGTGTTCTCTTCTGTGGTCCATTAAATGCTCACTGTGAAAGCACATAATTTTTTCCTTCCTGTGCATATATTAAAAGTGAATTTAAACTCTCTAGTTTCTCTAACATCTACTTCCTATCTAGGTAAGTTTTTAACACTAATTGGCTTCTTAAAAGATCAGGGAATTTTCCATTCTGCACCTCTTACCAGGATGATGCTGGATAAAGGTATCAAATAGACTCTTCTTTAAGATCCATATGTTTGCTGAATCATTTTCTAAAAACAAGCAAACCAAATTTGAGGAGACTTCTACAAATGTCTGTTTAGATAGTTTAGTGATATATAGAAAAAATGGTAAGGGGCTATTTCCTGAGGATACGGACTGTGAAAATACATGGCTGTCTTTTGCTGTACCTCTCACTTGCAGACTACTTATTAATGAAAGAGCAAAGTCACCCACAGCAAAGCAGACTCTGAACTGTTTTCAAGACTGATTTTAAAATCTCATCAAGCTGAAGACATACTGATTTGATCAGGCGCTGCATCAGGAATTAATTTAGTTCCTTGGAACAATAAAATCTGGAATGAGACCGTCCATGACGAAAGAATCGAATGTCAATGTTTTACCTCTTGGCCATGGAGGGAACTTTTATTGGCACTTTTTTTTTGTCCAATGGGGGAGGAGGGAGGGAGGGAGGGAGACAGAGAGTGAGAGAGAGAGAGAGGGATCTACATTAACACCTTACTGTTTGTTTTTAAAAATATTATATCCACTACCAACTAAAATAAATTGATTTGAGTAATTCTAAGGCATAAAGTACTCATTTTCTTTCTCCTTTGATTTATGTCATTGTTCTGTTTTTACAGCTTACTGTTGACAGAGTGAGGTAATTCAACTACAATTTTTCCAGTGTTTTTCCCCATGTACATATAATCGACAGCCCGGAATATGGAGTTCAGGCCAGTAAACCTGCCCTCTGGAGACAGGTCACCCAGGTCCACTTCACAGGCCAGGTCCCCGCTGGCACACAGCTTGAGCAAATGCTCCATGGCTGCCTGATACTCAGAGAGGTAGTGGTTCAGGAAGAAGCCATGAATGCTGGCAGATTTCTTCAGCAATTTGACTGGCAATGTTCCTGCTTTCACAGGCGAAAGGCCAGTAGGACTCTGGTAGCCAGAGATAAACCCAATTACTATCAAGCGCCCTTTGGTAGCCAAGGCATCTATAGCCAAGTCAAACATGGCTCCCCCGACAGATTCATAGACCACATCGATACCTTCCGGGTACTCATCTTTCAGGACGGTTCTAACAGGCTCAGTTTTGTAGTTGATGGGACGATCACATCCGATAGATTTCAGGAAAGCAGATTTTGCATCAGAAGAACAGGTTCCAATTACATGACACTTTGCCTTCTTTGAGAGCTGCACAGCAAACTGGCCAGTCCCCCCAGCTGCTGCTGTCACCAAAACTTTCTTCCCTTCTGACAGTTCTCCGAGCTCTTTTAGGCTGAGGTATGCAGTGGTGCCACTTACCAGCAGGGTAAGATACTCTGGTTTCACTGAGGGCACCAGAGTTGCTTGGTTGGCAGGCACAACTGTGTACTCAGCAAAGGAACCAGGTGCTATATAAGCCACTGCCTGGCCCACTGTGTATCTGGCACTGGCAGAGAGACCTAAGGCTGCCACCTCACCAATCCCCTCAAAACCTATATCAAAGGGGGGCTTCACCGATGGGTCATAGCGGCCGGCGGAATAGTTGATGTCAGATGCATTAATACCAACAAATCTAGAAGAAAAAAAATACACAAATGGATTAGGATGTTTTCCTTGCTAAGGCCTTTATATTTTGCTTGGAAAAAATATCTCTTTAATTCTGGTGACTGTGGGGGTTTCTATGCTAGGACCTGATACAATTTGGGAAAATTAGTCCTGCTGTTCCACTGAAAAAGAAATCAAACATGTATTAGCTCAACAGTGATCTATACTGAATTGTATCATACTTTATTCTTTCCTCAATTTAGGAATAATTTTGTATCACTTTAATCAGCCAGTGATTTATGTCATATGCCATTTATTTACATCCTTTCTTTCAAAAGAAGAAATAAGGAAAAAAGAAAAAAAGAGAAAATCAGAAACTCTCATTATATACAAACTTCACTGGAGTTATGAGTTGGAAATTAATGGTCTCTCAACAAAAATGCTTAAAACAACACTGGGATAAAAGGTATTCAAAGTACACTTGAATTGATTCTGGCAACAAGTTAACACTTCAGATAATAATAGCAATGACAATGATGATAAAGATTGATGGATCACACAAGGTCATCGGTTGCTACACGTTACTGCCCTGGTTGTTTTAAGTGGTTGCAGAAAAATTTCTCTCGTGTTAACTGTCCAGTATAAAACATATACATTTTCATTAATTGTACAGAAATTGGGGAAAGTAATTTTTATGGAACATTCAACATTTTACAGTACTTTTCAGATGAAAAGGAAAGCAAATCGTCACTGTATTTTTCCTCAACAAGAAGCAGAGACATAACTTGATTAATACCAGATGATTATTTTCATTTTGGTATCCAGAGTCCATTTAATTGTGAGGCTAGTACTTTTACCAGCTTTAAAAAAAAATTTTCAGTATATACTTCATAACAACAGCAACAAAAAAACAACCCCTGACACACACAGAAAAAAGTCATTTACTAAAAATAGCAGAAGGGGGCTTTGACAGATAAGGGAGTTCCCTGAAAATGAAATAAAAGGTGGTAGCTGTTGGCAGAAGAGAAGCTATTCAGTAGATCATTTGGAAAGAATTTTTAAATTTAACCTAATAAACCAAAACTGTGTGAGGATACAGTTTCAGTGGAATATACTTAACTATTTGCATTTACAAATGCTCCCTGGATTACCTTCTATCTACCAAGCACAAAGTTTTCTACAGATTAAGGAAATAAGGAAGCTGGGAAGCAGTTTCTTTCCCTCTGAAGTCAGTTCACCGCAACATCCACGTTACAGAATTCCATACCCTAAATAGTGTGTTGTAGTGAGAAGTGGGAAAAATGATTTTTGTGGGTCTCTCATTTGGCATTTAATACCAAGATGTCTACAATTTATTTTTAGAGAAGGGTGGAAGATCTGCCATTTTCCCCTTAAATTTACATAATGGGCAGGACCTGGCCTTTCTGAGAAGGGCTAGTTTCTTGGGAACTTGCTCTGGACTTAAGGGCACAGCCCAGGCATCGGTCCTGCCTTAGGCTACAAAGCAAACTCTGGGAAAAGTACCTGTTGTGGGGGTGGTAGTGGAAGTGACAGCTGGGGTTGCTAAGTGGTGAGGGGACAGGGGCTCAACCTTGAGTACAGTCCTCTGGGCTCATGTGCCCAGTTAACCCTTTCCTGCCACTACCCAAACCTCGAAGGCGCCTTACAGCACAACAGAAAACAGTGGCGGCTCCTCCTTTGGGAGTCTCTACCTTGGGCTCCAAGGTACACGCTCACGCAGTCAGCTTCAAACTGCCCCATTCTGCCCCAGTCCCCCACCACCCCTAATCGGTGTGTACAGTCCAGTCCAGGGTGCGCTACAGGAAAAAGCCACAACGCTCCCTCCCACCCCAGGCCGTGGTTCACCCCTTCCTGAGAAGAGGCAGACAGATGTCGGGCACTCTAGAGGGGAAAAGCGCAGGGGAGGCGAGCACGCAGGTCTAGGGCGCCAAAGGCCAAGTTTGGAAGGTGGCAGTGGGGCTCTGCCGAAAGTATCAAGGTGGCTGCTGCTGGGCAGCCTTAAGTGTGCCAGAGGTTTGCTTAAAAAACACACCAATACCAAACCCGGAGGTTATTTGCCCGCACAGCACTGGCAGGCGCTGGGGCCCTGGAGCCCACCGCAGGCCCAGCAGCTCCAGTCCCAGCCTTTAGGGCACAGACTATGAGCACTTCTGGGCCCTCTCCCTCAAGTGCCCAGCCGCCGAAGGCCATGGCCTCCCCATCTTCACTTCGAGACACTGGTGACTCCCGCCTGCAGCCTGGCCTTGGCTTCTCTGTACAGAAGCACAGAACCCATACCTTCAACCTCGTACCCGCCGCCGCGGTGGCTCCCGCCTGGTGGACACATTCTTCAGAGTCCTAAGCAGAACCAATGGAGCCCTGTATCTGTCAGACCCCACTAGGCTGGGGACCAGACGTGATGATTCTGGCCTCCGTGCACCCCACCTTCCTATCTCCTAGCCCTGCAGTCTTCTACAACTCGAGTCACCCAGGAAGGAAGTCTGGGCTGGAGGCAGCTGCCCATGATGCGGAAGCAGGGGCCAGCGTACCTCGCCCTCTCAAGGGTCTCCTAGTCCCTTGTGCTCGACCTCCCGCCTCTCCTCTCTCCTAGACCTAGTTTCAAGCCGAGTCTCCCTCCCCGAAGGCAGAGAGCCGCCGTCGGGAACTGGTCCCGCCCTTACCTGAGCTTTGGTTAAAAGCTGAGCAGAGCTGCTGCTCCACTAGAAAGAAGTTCAAGGGCAGAGCTGCTTCACAGGGAAAAGGGGCCCATGCAAGTGCCGGGACAGAAAGGGATGGTGAATAGTGAAAAGGGAAGAGACTGAGAAGGATGTGCAGAGGAGAGTCTTGCAATCGCCCCTACCCTAAGCTGAAAATGTATGCTTATAAAGAGTATAGGATTCCAGCAATCCGACGGGAGGATCCACCGAAAAAGACTAAAATCCAGGGATCCCAGACATAAGAATGGGACAGGCGTCCTCAAATATATACTCTTACTTTATTTAGACTTAAAAAGTGCTGAACCCCTTCATCCTGTGTACTGTGAAACAAGGAGATCTTACAGAGGAGAGAGAAATGCTTTCTTCTGAACAAAAACCAAATGCGGACTCAAGCGCACAGCAAAAGCTTTCAATACTGGGATATAAAACAAAATCACTCAAATGATACTTTCTTTTAAACATTTTAAAAGGAAGAAAGAAAAAAGAGAGGGGAAAAAGGAGAGAGAGAGAGGAATCTCGGCCTGGAGAATGAACAGAAATATTTTTACCCTCCCGTGAGGAAGAAACCGTTTATCAAAAAAAAAAAAAAAAAAAAAAAAAAACCCCTTCCCCATCCCCCATCCCCTATTCACCATTCCTACAAACTCTCAGCTCCATTATCTTACACTTGAGCAGAAAATCGTTAGAAATATTTGGAAACGAAATAATCTGTCACCCTCTTACGAAAAAGCTAAAAATATCAAACAAACCGATTTGACCCAGAGGTGCTCTCTCCCTTTTTCTTATCCAAGAGTCCAGCGAAGCGGGGGAAGTCAGAAGTTGTCCTTCGTGCAAAGAAACAGGGAGGTGCGAACCGGGTAAAGGAAAGTCAAGTACAGATTCTAGGGAGATCTTGTACACCACTCTCACACCGTCCCTCAATGGTAAACTTTATTATTCTACATCCATGTCAAGCTTACAAGCATTTCCCTCCTTATAAGAATTTGTATTTTCTATTAAGACGGAATGAAACGTTCACGCACACACACAAAAAGTCAGATGGAACACAAATAAAACGTCCAAATATCCTTCCACAGGAGAGAATCTGGGCTTAATTCATTCACTCCAGAGCAGATTTCATTATGAGAAGCGGTTGCATAAAATTGTAATGCAATTAACATTGCTTATAGGGAGATTTGGACTAGGATTGAAATGAACTGACTTGCAGCAAATTATTAAATCTTTCTCCTTAAAAATTAGTAAAATACTACCTCTACCAGAACTGTTCAAAAGAATAAGGGACCTTCCTACAGTTTGATGGTAGGCACAGAATTTGCAACAGAGCCGGGAAAGGGGGAAGACTAAGATTCCTGTCTCCTCCCAACATACAGAAATGTGGTTCCATTTTTTTTTTCCTAGATTCAAGATAAAAGTTAGAGGTCAAGCTGTTCCTATAAATACACTATTTACATTAAAGGGATTTTTGGCACTTGTGGATGGAAAGAAGAGACAAAGATTTTAATGTAACCTAAACTGATGCACCCAAATGTGGGAGCTGGTGCTCTTGCGCTGGGATCATTGAATTCAGTGATCCAAATGCCTGGGCTTTGGAAACAACTCTGGTGACCCAGGGCATCCCCTACTCTGTGGTGCATGTGTGTGTGTGTGTGTGTGTGTGTGTGTGTGTGTGTGTGTGTGAAGTGTGTGTGAGAGAGAGAGAGAGAGAGAGAGAGAGAGAGAGAGAGAGAGAGAGGGAGGGAGAGAGAGGAGGGAGCAAGAACGCGAACAACAGTTTGGGGAAAGGGAAAGGGAGGGGGTGGTGGGAGTGACATAAACTCATAACAGGAGAGAAGGAGGGAAAGGTCCCTGAGAGTTTACAGGAGTTCACACTGGCAGGTAGAGAGTGGAGATATTCAGCAGTGTGGGAGCACAACCACCTCCACAGGTGGCAGACGGTCCCATCACGCTGTGGTTTGGTGTGTACTTCTCTAACTTGACACCTTCCTGGGGCCTGTCCCCTCCTGTAGCTCCCTCCCCATTCACACCTGTTTTTAAAAGGGATTTTATTAACACAGTTCTGTTTTTATTAGCGTTTAGTCGGTACCATATCACAAAAAGGCCTGCGTGGATTGCCTCCCCCACAAAGTTTGTTTGAAAAGCCTTTCAGTCTAGTCTTAACTTCTGACAGACCGCTTGTGTACTCCGTATGTTCTACATGTACGCACGCTCAGACCGTGTTCTTACAGTTCACCGCCTTTGCATTCATCACACCACGAAGCTGTCCTCTGCAATACGCAAGGCCAAAGCAAACACCTTCAAGGACACAGGCGCACCTCTACATTTAAGGCACTCTCTACTGGCCTCCTCAATCCCACCCTTGGCTCTCTCCACTACTACATTTCCAACAGGTTTCCAAAAGTTTAATATCACTATCAATAATCTGTTTGGAAGGCTGTTAGGAATTTCTGAACTGCACTGATTAAACATTGCATACAGCTACTTGGACAGGGTACATTCTGTTCTTCAGACCTTGACCGGGGTTTTCTAATACTTTCTAGCAAACAATTTACAGCCTAGATACAGCCAGAACTAACTTTCCCCTGCGACAATATTATCAAAACTGAAACATGCAACGCTGGAATGCTTCGGATGGCACTTGGCAGGCCACAGGGCATTGAGGAGTGCCTTGTCTGCAAGTCTGGCAGCAAGGGGAAGCCCTGCTAGGAGAAAGACCCAAGCGGGTAGGGTTCAGACAGTGAGGGCTCTTTCCTTCCTATCGCTTCATCAGTTAGTAAGGATTAGTGAGGTGAAAACACATTTAAGGTGAAGGCCAGAGGAGTGGAAAAGACAGTCAGAAGGTCGGGCAACAACCTCAGTGACACCAGAATGTCTGCAAACATGTAGGCAAATGCAGCCATGCACCCTCCCAGCCCTGGCCCAGCTGCCCGGGACACGCGTCACGCGCATGCCCTTGCTCTCAGGGGACAGACAACAGTCACACAGCACTGACAACACGCAGACGACAAGGGAGAGGTGCACGCAGCACAGCCAAATAAGGGCTCCGCCGACGCGAGGCGCCTGCCATCCTGGAGGGTACAGGAAAAGCTAGCCAGGTCCCCGAGCCTTCCTGCAAAGCACGTTTACCTAAACGTCGCAGTTCGAGTCCGGGCCGGTCCTGTTCCACTAAAGATTATGTCGACGCAGGAACCGTGGGTGCGCGCGGGTGGGACGTGCGGGGAGCCTTCCCTTCTGGGTCCCGTCGGTTTTATTTCGGGAGCGAGAGGGGGAGGAGGAAAAGGTGGGGGAGGGGAGGGGAATCCCAAATTAAAATAACCCCCAGTTCGGAGGATGTTCGGTGGCATCGGATATTCACACTAGCAAGTCACATTACATTCGCTTTCGCCAGATGGCGGCGGGTTCAACTTCCCGGGATCTCGCAAAGTCAGGCTGTGCGTCCGGGCGCGCGCCGCAGTGTGGGCACGCGGGCGAACCCGACAGCCAGGAGAGGGGAGGGGAATCCCAAATTAAAATAACCCCCAGTTCGGAGGATGTTCGGTGGCATCGGATATTCACACTAGCAAGTCACATTACATTCGCTTTCGCCAGATGGCGGCGGGTTCAACTTCCCGGGATCTCGCAAAGTCAGGCTGTGCGTCCGGGCGCGCGCCGCAGTGTGGGCACGCGGGCGAACCCGACAGCCAGGAGCCAGGAG
>NW_022900942.1:10690061-10690437 GCF_012274545.1 Fukomys damarensis | reverse complement strand
CCCCGCCCCCGGCCCTGCCGCGCTCTGTGCCAGTCAGCCGCACAGCCCTAATAGAAGCCGGGCGCACCCGCCCAGGTCCCGGTTGGCGATCGCGGCCACCCCAGCCACTGCTCCTTTAATCTTTTTGTTTTGGTTTGAATCTGCTCCGCGCAGAATGCCCAAGGATCCTCTCCGCCCTCCCCCTCCTGCTGGAGCGGGAGAGGCACCGGATATCCTCACCCTCCCCACGCTCTGAAAGCCGGATTTGACTCTCCTAGTGAAGGGGGGTGGTGGGGGAGAGCGGCGGCGGCGAGCGAGAGGCCAGCGCGTCGGGCGATCTTCTCTACCCAGAGCAGCCGCAGCCCCGGGCGTCCCCGAGCAGCACGGCGGCCGGCGC
>NW_022900942.1:10674974-10676618 GCF_012274545.1 Fukomys damarensis | reverse complement strand
GGGGCCTGGACTGGGCGGGGAGCTTCTGCTCCAGTGCGCGGGCACCAGCGCCAGCCTAGGGCCAGAGGCGCCTGGTGCATCCCGTAAGCTGTCCTTGGGCCTCCAGTCCTCCGAGCGCCTCGCCAGCGTCCTGTGTCCTCGGTCTGTCCCGTGCAAGTTGCACGAACTAAGCCATTTTATTTATCTTGGCCGAGATTTCATGTTTTTCCACGAATGTTTTTAAGTAGCTCTACAAGATTGTTACAGGTTTCCATTGAGAGAAAACACACCTAAACTAGAGGGCCAAATTCCCAGAGCACATAAACATTTTAAAGTGCCAGGTGGGGCTGCCCCAGCGTAATAGAATTGGAGACATTTCGATGATACATGAAGACCTCGTTCTCTAACCCAGCCAGAAATACCTGTCGTTCTACTGTGTCAATTTTCTCCCTAATTGTGTGCACAAACCAAGTAATTCACTTTTCATAAAGGGACAAAATTAAATATTTCCACACTTTTCTGTGATTGAGCCAAGTCCACCTTTGAATTTCCACTTAAGGTGTATATTTTAATTTACAAACATCTCCTGTTTTCCACTTACCCACAAATCACCAAAATATAAAAGCCACACAGTGCTTTTCCCCAACAAAGACTAACCTCCAAACTAAGATTGCAAAAGTGACAGAGGTATTTTTTTCTTCCTTAAATGTTGGACAAGTTTCACCCAAGGGTGGTTTGGATCCACGTGGGTGCCTGTGTAAGCATATACAAGCTGGAGAGGAAAACTAACAGGTTTAAGACTGCAGGAACTAAAGTCTGGTTAACTTGACTTAGACACATGGGTTTTACCCAGTCAGGATAAGCCAATAACCCTCTGAATGTCTTCCTCCAACGAGCAATCTTTTATGTTATGCTGTATTAAGATTTCTCTTCTGTGTCATATTGTTTAGCCCCGGAAAAAAGAAAACAAAGCAATTAAAAAGATTGACAGGTATGGTTTGTGTGAGACCTATTTGTAATTGTCAGGGTGACGTTGGCGAGAGGAGGAGGAGTAAAAACTGAAGCAGGAAAAGCAGCTCGATGTGTCTGTCTATCAGTTGAGACTGTCTGAAAGCTCTGCGATCCGAATGTGTGTTATATTTCACTGAAAAGAGGAGAGAGGGAGAGTGCATCTCCTCTCTCCCAGGAGTTTGGGGGGGGGACAGTTCACGCTCACCTCACCCACCCAGTGAATGTCTGCTTTTCCCCCCCCCCCCCGGCACACACTACGGGTTGTGTTGTTGTTGGCTTTTTTTTTTTTTTGAAGAGGGTGCTTTTTGTGTATTTTTCAAAATTTTCTGTTGGAAGATCAAGACCGGCCACAAATCCATGTTCGAAATGTGTTTGCATTAGATTTTGCCTCCGAAGAAGCGGTGATCCTGGTGGCCAAGCCCCCCCACCCGGGGGGGGGGCAGCACGGGGCACAAAGTGGCGCTCCAGCGGTGACACTGTTTGATCTGTGACTGTTTGGAAGGTGGAGCAGCGCTGACATCCCCCCGGCGCATGTATGTACGGGGGCTTCACTCCTCTGTCTTGTTTGCTTTCTTCCTCCTAGACTAAGTGCGGGAGGAAAAGAACAGCCCGATCGGCCTCGCTGGCGCACAATGAGAGAGCTGCGACCCGCGC
>NW_022900942.1:10626281-10666281 GCF_012274545.1 Fukomys damarensis | reverse complement strand
TATGCTTTGGTACTTCCTACATTAAATCACCTGCTTGAATTTTCTGGCTTGGGAATATCTGGATTGGATTTCTGTTTTAATTAGCATTAAATTGTTTATAGATTCCATTGTTCCGCAGTGAAATAAAACTAAAACATTAAGGTGGAATCACAACTTTGATGCTCTTTTCACTTCATATTTCCTAGGAAGGCCTATTAGCTAAGCCGCCTGCTTAACCTTTTCATGTTTCTAGCCTCTCATTTCTGGGTTTGCTTTTGTTGTTCACCCACCACACTGCTGCAGCAGTCGGCAGTTTTCTTAGATGATAGACATTTTTTTTTCTATGTCCATTGTGTCTTTCTGAAATTCTGCACCAACAAGATCTAGGGTTTGTCTTTTGTTTTTAAAGGGAAAAAAGTCAAGAGTCAATTACATTGTTGCAAATTTTACTATTTTTATTTTCTCTGCAAAATATAATGCAGGGTTTCCTTTACTCTTGTGATCCCGGCGCATTCTGCAGGAAAATAGCCAAGTAGAATCCCTGCAAGCTGTGGTCACAGGGCTGTGTCCTGTCCTGCATTCTGCTCCCAGCAGGGCCAGCGGGACCATCTACATATCGCATCTGATGTGCCTCTCCAAATTGAAAATGTAGGCATATCTGCCTCAGCTTGCTAACAGCAGTTTTAAAAGGTATGTTCCACAGCTCCTTTCTGGAGAAAATTAGTATATGGTAAATATAGGTCAAGTGCTTACTTGCTTATAAATTCCACTCTAAAGCTAGCTCAAAGGCTTGGACACATAGGGGAGAGTAATGGTCAGGGACTGGACTGAGTTTTAGAAAATTTGGTTGTAAAAAATATCCTCAGTTTTTAGTTGAAAGTAAAGTGCATCTTCAGCAAGATCATATGATGAAATAAATTAAATCAGCAGTGAAGGTCAGTACACACTCTGACTTGGGAATGTGAACTTTTCAGAAACCTGTATTTATTACATTTTACTATTTTTAAAAGCCAGCTGCAAGATTCATAGCAAGAAATGGTGCGACATACCAATGAATGCTGTGCCGAAGTGAAGGCTCTTTTCAAAGTGGTTAATATGCCTTATTGGCGAGTCATCCCTGTGCCTGTGTCATTGTTACAGCTCAGCTTTAAAATATATGGATTTAAAACGCAAGTATTGTGACTAATATTTATTTCAAGTACAGAATGTGTCACAGCAGTGGGGCATCCTATTATTAATGCAGTAAACTGTGTAATACTCCATAAGAGCCTGCCTTGCTTCAGTTCTTAGCTACATGAAAATAACAGTAAAACATGTCTGTTTTTTCCTGCTGTGCTTTATTGTTACCTGTGAAGGTAGTGGCATCGAGAAAAGCCAAATATGGACAAATAACATGACCATAAACAATATCTTAGCATTACTATGCTGGGCATAAATGTTTGAATAGCCCCCAAACTTTGAGAATATACATATTTGTGTGTATATGTGTACACACATACATGTATATATGGTTCACATATATATATTCCATCACTCCAGAAAGTAAAGGGAAATAAGTATTCTAATAAATATTCTAAGTCAGCCAGGAAGTAACTCATATTGTTAGTGCTCAGTGCATTTTACATGAAGCACCAGAAATATCAATGAAACAAGTACACTGGGGGCTGAAGAGGAAGTGCACAGAGGCTGGTGTGTTGTTGGCTGTGTGGCTTGTGCTGTGTGAGTGGGAGGGTGCTACCTTGCACTGCACTTCATTTTTGTAGCAGAAAAGTTTCCTTTCTTTTGTTCACCAGGTATTAAACTTGTACTATTTGTCAATTTGCAATCATATTAGGAATCTATTTTAGAAAAAGGAGACACAAAAGAGCTCATACCTAGGTGAAAGGGAGTCACACACAGGTCACTTGTGAGTTTGTCCTTTGTCCCCACTTTTCATTAATTGCAAAAGTCAGTGTCTTGCAAGCTTTCAAGAAGAACTTAGAACTGCAGTGTTCGTAAAAGATGCTGGATTCCTCTGTCTTCTTCTTTCCTCCCCATCCTGTACTGGCTCCTGGCTCTTGGGTAACAGTGCACCACTCAGGGTCTGGCCCCTCTGGCAGCTCAGGTTCATTGCTGTGAGAGCCACCCTGCTGTTAAGAGATCTGGGGAGGAAGGGTGGGTTTTTGTCAGCCTTTCCCTCTGCCTGAATCTGAGATGTTCAAGATGAGAGTTAACTGCCTGTTCTAGGTAGGGTGTGTTTAAACCGAGTCCTTAAAGAAGCTCCCTGGCACTCCCTGTTTAATTTTTATTTACTTTTTTTTTCTTTTGTAGAAACAACTTTGAATCCAGTAGGTGCCTGTGTACATGGTAACCTAATCCCAAGGTTCTCTAGCAATTTGCTGAAAGTAGGATCTTGTTGTGGTGTTTGGCTAAATTTCTGGGTGTAACTGGCTGAAGGCATTAGACTACAGAGAGTCTGGCTTATTCTCACAGGGGTTTTGCAAATTAATCACCCTGTGAGCTAAATTTGTTTATAGACATATTTGGAATGGAGGAGCCCCACATGGGAAGCATTCTCTTCATTTGTTCTGCGCAGCACCTGCTCAGAGTATTATGTAGCAGAGTATTGCTGCTCCCCCAGTACTGCAGTCAGTACCTGATACCTCATGACGGGGTGAGGGACACCATGAAAATAATAACGCACTGATTCCCCCTGCTCTTCCTCCTGGGAATCCAGGGATCTTAGTTATCTCTATGGGACTGGAGGCGGTGAAAGGGATTTAGGGATCCACGGACATTATATGTATATGTAAATTCATTTGTTTCTATAGCAATTGCTTCTTAAAAATAATTTAGTAGTTTAATACAAAAGCAGTAGATGGTTTTTATGTGCTCATAGAGGGAAGATTTTTTTAGTTTCACACATGTTCACTTTTAATGGGTAATAATTACATCTTTGTATTTTGATGTCAGGCTGGTTATGGGGCCTAATTCTGTAGGCAGTCTCCTCATTGATTTGCTTGTAACGGTGATCCTAGAGGGAGGGAGTCACAGGCCAGGGTCTCCTGTTTTCAAGGCAAGCTGACACTTAAGAGGGACCTTCAGTTCTATTTTGACACACACACTCGCTTTCCTGGCTTTTCTTTCACAGGCCCTGGAATGGAAAATACATATGGTATTGTGGTTGGGTCTTTATTGAAAGGCAGATTCCTTTAAAGAAAAAAAATTGTTACCACTTCCCCACCCCCGATCCTCTTTCTAAATGTCCTTTTCCCACCTCCTCACTCAGTTTGTGGTTTGCAGGCTTGATTCTCTGCAGCTCTGGCCCTGTATGTGCAGGGAAGGCAGTAAAAATGAGCACTAATCAATCTTTCTGAGAGAAGCAATGGGCATTAGAAGGCCACTATCCTGTGACTAAACACACCCCCTTTATGGAGTGTTGGTACTAATAAAGGGCAGCTTATTACTGAGGCAGAGACCAAAGCCTGGATGAGGTCAACCATGACTGACAGTCATCAGTCATTCTTAATGATACTTTTTCCCGTGCTTTCTAAGGGATTCTGAGCAGAGTGCAAATCATTCGGGGTCATTCATAGTTCATGTACCCACAGATGGCAAAGGTTTTGAAAGACTTCAGTTTAAACTTGTTAAAAAAAAAAGATCCTCACTTTTTTTTTTTTTAAAGAAAGGGAAAATATCCCAAAACAAAACATAGATTTTTCATATTGGAACGTTTTCATGTTCTTTCAACCTAATAGATGTTTTACACACTACGGTGCTTGTGCATTATTAAAAGAGACATAAATTTATGTTTTATGACGTCTGTCTTCTTTAATTATTACCTTTGATGTCTATTGGTGACTAAAGAGAGCTTAACAGGATTTCTTTCTCTTCTTAAATTTCGCATCGTGGAACCCAGCTAGTCCCTGACAGATGTCTGTTCCTCACCTTCAGGATTATTTTATAAATCCCTTTCTGATGAGCGGAAGTGTCAAATCAAGGACAGGTCATAAAGTAAAAGTATAAACCTTTTAAAGAGAGACCTTGGTAATATATAAACATTCTGCACACTATCTAAATTTTTTATGGACTAAAGAAAAATTATATTTCAGCTGGAGGAAGGGAGAAGTTTAAACATCAGCCCGTGTTTTAATGTATGATTTTTTTCCCCCTCTCATTCTCTTATTTATAGCCATCTAAGAAGCCACTGGCTTTAGCGGCTATTTTAAACATTTTATCTAGATTTGGTGCCTGCCTGTTAATTGTGCATGTTTACATTTGAAAGGCTGACTTTGCATTGCTTCTTGGGGAAAATGCTGGATGTGGGGTACAGGCTTGGGTCTTTTTAATAGCTTTTATTTTTCTTCTTACACCAGGCCTCAGTTTCCTTAACGATAAACACTGAAGGGTTTATACTAATAGGGAATTCCAAAAGGGTTACTATTCCACAACTCAGTGATTCATTTAACCCATCCAGTGGCACCGAGTTGAAGGAAGTCGCTGATACAAAGCAACAGCTGTCTTTTTTGTTTTTAAAAAATCTAATTATGCTCGGAGAATTTTCTTTTGGTAAAATTTGAGTTTTACTTATTAAATTGGAAGTGAGCTGAAATCAACAACTTCTGGGCCCTTCTGTCATTCATGTCAAGACACAAAGGAACGTGTCCGTGCACACAAGACTGTACAAGGGGAGTGAGTGTGTGGGTGTGTATATCGGTGATAGCAGGTGCACAGGCCAGGGGAGATGCTTTTTGGGTGTATCCTCATCCTCAGTCTTGGGCCAGAAGACTGGAAATGCACCTGTAGCTCTTTAAAGAAAGATTAAATATTTTCAGTTTAGCAAGTATGTGCAAGCCAGGCCTGGTGCTAATCAAGTGACGCCTTGACGTTCCCAGGGATGGTGGATGTGACTTCTGAGAGTTCCTCCTGTTGGTGTTGGTTTGATGCTGATTTGTCCTGACCCGGAGTTGGTCCTTGTTTTGTGCTCTTGCACCACAACCTCTGCATGCCCGACTGAACATCAGAAGGTGCCATGTGACCATATCTGGTCTTTTAGAACCTCCTGGTCCTGAGGTAAACTCATCAACATGCAATGCTAGTAAGCACAACTAATCATCTATGGTTTTGAGTCTGGAGGGGCAAGGCTTTCTAAGGAGAGATATGGGTTAACTCACATGCATGATACCGTAGCACGTAGCACTATACTGAAGACTTCCCTGATGGTGGGTTTTACTTAATGTTTGTTATGAAGAATGACCATACCTAAAGGCCATACATTTTTTGGAAATAAGTTTTCCTCAATTTATTTTTTTGGGGGAGGAGGCAGGTTAGAACTCAGCCAGTGAGAACCACTTGATTGGGAGGCAAGTTTGCTTTTATCTACGTGAATGTCAAATGCTAGTTTGATAAAATGCAAAGCTTAAGTTATAAACTACTAGACAATTAGTTTGGAAATTAGTGCTATCCCTAGGAAAAGCCACTTAACAGGAATCAGATTTAAAAGATGTAACTCAGTAGGTCAGGGGACAAAACTGACAACTTATTTTCAAGGCAAAGTCCTATCTACCAGAATAAACATATTTAAAGTGTACAGATGTCTTAACTATTTAGAGCAAATAAGTCCTGATAGAAAGATTATCAGGACTTAGCTGTTTGGTTTAATTTTCCTTATGCATTCGGTATGTACTCTGTGCCTGTGTGAAATGGGTCTCGGCCCACTGATTCTGGAACCTTCCATGTGTTCCCAGTGGCAAGCCCCCTAAGTCCTTCATTCCTTCCTGATTACTCTCTGGAAGACATCTATCAGACACTGTCTTATCTGTTTGTAAGGCAGCTCAGGCCTCAGATTTAAGTCATGGGTTCTGGCTACAAGTTAGAGTGTGATTAATAATTGACTAATGTAGCTTTTATTTATCACAGGCTAGCACATTTTGCCATTACTGAGTTAATTTATGTTAAGTGTAAGCTGTCGTTCAATCTGTTTTTCAACTTTTTTTTAAAAATCCTAAGTCTATCTTTCACTTTTTGAGAAACAAAATCCTTACACAGGGCACAGACTCACTCGGTGCCAAAAAGTTGATTTCCTTTTCAGTGGAGCCATGCATCACCAGCCCTCCCAGCTGCAGTGTCAGCCTCTGACAGAATGACATGTGTCATTTATCAAAGGGGCCAGGCTGGGCCTTGGGAAACGCTGCCGACAAAGCCTGAGAGAGTTCATTTTGCAGTCCCCTCCTACCCTCTGCAAGCCCTTGCCAGGAAGCCTGTGTGCGTCTGTCTCCACAGCCTTACTGTAAGTCCTTCAGCGCCACAGAATTAACCCTCCCCACCTCAGCCTACTGCAGCGTGCGCCCTGCTGCCCAGGAAGGTTCTGGGACCCAAGCTAGCGATTGTTCCCACGTCACTCTGCGGCACACCCCACAGAGCCCTGCTGTCCCCACTTGAAGTGGAAGCCTGTCCTTTTCCTGCTCCCCACTTTTTAGCAGGCTTTAAGAATTAAAGCCCTGGGCGTCCCTCAGAGAGTCAAGGTCAGACACATAAAGAACCAGCTAGAAAGCAGGTCCCCCACTCCTCGGTCTAGAGTTGAGTTTTATATTTATTTTAGAGCCTGCCTAATAAGTGTTTTACTCTGGGCTATTTTTGAAACCACCTACTAAAGCCGCATAGATGTTTCTTCATTCTCTCAGTTGTTTAGAATTTGTAACCCTGTTCCCTCCCGCAAAAAGATAGTGAGGAGGTTCCGCACAAAACTTGTTAAAAAGAAGACTTTTGACGAGGGAGAGAAAGGGCTGCCTTGACCCCTGGATTGTTTATTTTTTATGTGAGCTCGAAAACCACCAGAAAAATCACGAACAAGTGAAAACAAAACAAAACAACAACAAACCAGCCCGAGGAGAGCGTGCTATTAAAACATAAAAGCATTTGATTAAAATAAATGTTTTTCCCCCTTCCTTGAAGAGTAGAGGTTTGCATTTTAATCGTGTGAGAACGTGAAAAAAGTTACTGTTTGCCTGCTCCTGCCCCTTTGTACTGCCTGTTAGTCCCTTCTCCACTGAAGTTATTTACAGTATCAGATATCATTTAAAGAGATAGCTGAGGAGACTGTAGCCTCAGCCAGGAACTTTCCAGAAAGAAGTCCTATAAATTAGCCCGCACGCAGGAGTGGCTGTTTCCTAGGCAGAGCTGGCCCTTTCATTTGTCTACATAAGGCTAATTTATTTTTGCAGCCAGATGTGGGCTGACAGCCATCACTCAGGGCCTCCTCCCCCCACCGTTAGGAGGTCTGGAAGACAGTCACGTTTCCCATTTTACAGAATCCCCATCAACATTATTGAAGATGGATGTATCTTTAAAGCAAAGATTGATTGTGGATATCGGAGTTATGGTGTCATTTATCATAGTGAATATTATTTAGACTTGGGTTGTACAAGGCTGTAACTTGAGACACAGCCAGGGAGGGACAACCTGAAAACGTGGATCCATGAACTTTAATGGATGGATGCTTTTTTCAAAGCTCAACTCACTATGCTGTGATTTACTTTTCTTTGGGAGAGGAAACAAGCATTTCAGTCTTAAAGGGACAGCATACTGACTGTCCTGTTTAGTGGGTTCCCCGGAAGACAGAGGATAGTCACAGCCAGGAAAAACTGCTGAGAAAGCTTGAGTGGCAGAAGGGACTGTGGCCCCACAACTGTGCAAGAAGGCTGCTCTCTAGTTGACCTCCTCTGTCCTCATGGGACTGAAACAGCGTTGGTGATGGAGGTGCACTCTAGAGCTCACTGACACAGGGAGGCAGTAAACATGCTGTTTGTTCGAAGTCTGCTGCCCTCTCTAAGAGCTACAGAGAGTAGCCATTTATACTCAGGAGACAAATGAGGCCTAAACTTCGGTGTCAGGAGCATGGTGCTTTGGGAGGATGCAAAGTTATCTCTGTATGTGTAGAGTTAGCAGCATATGCAATATAAGCAGCCTGTTGATCTAATGAATACCAGTCTTTTTTGCTTTGTGTCAGTTTGGCATAGCTGTTGACATTGTTTGGCTGGGCATTCTCAGGGAGCTTGACATGACTGGACCAGTGCATCAGAAGTGGAGCTGTGATTGGGCTTTACATTAGGCAGAGCTGGACTGGACTAGACTGTCCAGGAAATTTGTTCCTTCTTCTTAGGAACAGATCCCAGGGGTTCACGCACAAATGCATGCCCCAGGAGCAAGAGTTGAGTGACGCCTCATTTCTAATGAGTATTCCATGTACCTGACACCTGAGGTCAGCATGCTAGTTGCTTAGGCCATGGCCCTGTGATCCCCAACTCATTTTGTTGTTGTTAACGTTTTGTTTCCTCTTTTCTGTCTCAGGGATTAGATATGTGAGTAGATGCGGAGCTGTCAAATTGTATGCAGGCTGGGCTACCCTCAGACCATACCACATAGGTATTGGGGGACCATGCACAGCAGGCCCCAGGCCTGGCCTGATGAGCAGGGCTAGCAGCAGTGGTGCTTTTAGGAGCATTGCTTCATGAAGTGCTGCATGGGAGGTCATTGCTGGTCTGAGAGCCATGTGCCCGTGATGGCTCTGATGCTCTGAATATGAGTTGAATGACATCCTGCAAGTCCCCTTTGATTGTTTTCAATTTGGGTCCTTGGAACTACACTGTCTCTTGAACAAAATGTCATTCCTTCTTTCCAGCTTTTGGAGGGTGTACAGTGTACTGGTGGGAGCTAGTTTCTAGAGTAAAGGGAGGCATTGCACAATATGGAATGGGACTATGGAAATACATGTCTCTATTTATGCCATCATTCCTTGACTTGTGTCCCATGGATACTAAGCTCTGGCAGAGTAGGGCTATCCTCATCTTCTGCCATCTGGGCTGAGCATAGTGCTGACATATAATCTGAACCCCTTGTGCTTGTCCAGTGACTTCCTCTGTGGGAATGCACTTCCCTCTTTGACAACAGGTAAGTGTGCAATTTGCTCCACTGAACAGGCCCAGAGTGCTGATAATATTGATGGGAAAGGTGACAAGAACCTTTGTGCTATTTCAAACCCTAACCCATGTCAGCTAGGGGACTGTTTTTCGCAGGAGCAGCCTTCCTTGTGATATCAGTATAACCTTAAAGGAAAAGACAAAAAAACCCAGTGTAACAAAAAAAAAGAGGAACAAAGATGGCGAAAAGAATTGCTAGCACCTGCCTTTGACTGGGAGGAATGGGAGGTGAAGAATGGTAAAAGAACATCTGGGAAAATACAGGGCTCTGCTCTACTTCTGCTCTTAGACATACTCTTGGGGTGGCAAGATTAGGTGTTTTACAGGGCAAATACTAAGAGCGCCTCTCAGTTTTACTACAGTTTATAGGTCTGTGTTTACCTGTAAGTCAGAAGCATACTTGTGGCATTTTAGGAACACGTGAAATATCTACAAACAGGAAGTAGTTTATCAAATTCACGTGAATCATGGTGTCTGTAATGTTGGCCGAGGTCAAATCATTACACTAACTATACAGTAACCATTATTAATGCATGGGGCCCTCTGCCATCTTTGTGATGTAGGACTGCTGCTTCCTGATTAAATGCTGTTTGGGGATGAGGGATTCAGAACTCCTCTGTCTTGGAGTGACTGACAGGCACACAGGGGCTGAGGTCTCTGACAAGCGACATATTCAGACGAACACACCTTACTGAGAAATCAGAAAGGAGAAAAAGCAAAATCAAAAGTGGCTCAACTTCAGCACCCACAACTGCATTCATAAGGAGGCCAAATTTATCATGGCGCATTATGGAGTGCAGCAAATGTCATGAAAACCATTGTTTTTTAATTTTTTTCTTGGAGAGTTTGAATGAGGTGATTTATGGTAGTTATTCATCTTAAGGGTCATCCATCAATTTTTAGTTGCTAGGCAATCAAACCAGCAGCTGTTTGCTTTGAATCAAGCTGAAAAGTTGTCAGTCACCACACGCAGGTATGACCTTATTGGGTGCAAACATCATGCGTGTAAAATTAAAGAGACGTCTTTCTCCCCCGACTCCCCTGACTTCCCTATGATTTGTTGGTACAGCACTGGCCCTTCCTGGCTATTGCCAGGAAATAAGAACAAAGGAGTGCATGGAAAATTCCTTGACAGGAAACTTGAAAACATCCTTCACACACTATATTTTACTCACATTCCACGCTTGTGCTGTGCAGGGTAGATTACTCAAGTAACTGCCTCCAGTGGGTGGGAGGTGAACTAATGGTATTAGTATTTACAAATGCCATCTGACACAACGCCATCTCTTCCCTGGTGGGAAACAAACCGAGCTGCCTCAGTGCACAGGTTGGAAACCAACCTGACAGCTTTTTTGGGTTAGTGGTAGTGGCAGGAGATGTGATGCAGTTTCTATCTGGTGGCAGAGGGTAGAAATAGCTCTGAGTGGAGGGGGTACCCTTGGGTGCCTAGCTCACTGCCTGGCAGGAGCTGTCCCTCCTTTTGCTCAGGCCTCAGGTTACTCCCTTTGCAGCGGAGCTGTGTGAGCCACATGGCCTGCAAGCCCAGATTGCTTTGGCTGTCTGACCTCACAGTGTGGCATTCCCCTAGCTCGTGTGTGGTCCTGTGGCTATTTGCATGGTCCTGAGGTGTTGGTCCTTGCCCCACATAGGGCTGCTTTCCTTGCATTACTATTACTATCACTTTCCCCAGAATGCTTCTAGTGTCTTTTGCGTTGTTGACATTGAAGGGGCTTTTCTAGATGCCTATTCCATGCTAGTTGATGTGTAAACAGTGTTTTCTTTCTTTTTTCTTTTTTGGTGCCAGGCATCGAACTAGGGCCCTTGCAGTTGTGAGGCAGGCAGTGGAAACACTGAACCAAATCCCCAGCCCAATGTTTTTTATTGTTGTTGTTGTTGTTGTTGGTTTTTTTTTTTTTTTTTTTTTTTTTTTTTTTTTTTTTGTTGGTTTTTTTTGAGACAGGGTCCCATTATGTAGTTGAGACTGACCTGGAACTCACTAGTAGCCCAGGCTGGTCTTGAACTCACAGTGATCCTCCTGCCTTAGCCTCCTCAGTGCTGGGATTACAGGTGTACACCACTACGCTTGGCTTTAAACAGTGTTTTCTGACTGCTCTCTGTACTTAAAGATATCCACAAAGCTTCAACATTTATCCCTGGCAAGGAAAAAGGTGCATGTGACACCTTATCTTTAATAGTTTAGGTCAGATCCCCATCACGAGTGAGCCTTCCAGTTTCTCAGATGGGTTTATATGTATCTACATAGGTAATTTAAACCAGTAAAGTTGAAGTTTTGGGAACAGTGTGTCATATATTACTATCTTATTTAATTCAAATGACCCGCAGGATGGTTGCCCTTACTTGGTTTTGCTGATGGCCATTTACACCATGTAGCTGTGATACACTTCATGTGTGCTTTGGAAAGTCCAAAATAAATTTAAGTTTGGGATTCTGTTTGCCTTACTCAGCATTTCATGAAAATATTTTGTTTTTCATGTATTCATTTGATAAGTATTTCCAAGTGTCTGAAACATTCCCTTGTAGTAGATAGTCCTGTACTTGAGAAACAGTTTTCTGATCAAGGCTTCTGATAAACCAAAGGAAGCTGACCAGGTCCCCATTTACAAATCAGGAAGGCCCTAGATCCCCTACCTGAAATCCTTGAGGGCAGATATGTTTCTGAATTCAGAATTTTCAAGAGTTTTAAAAGGAAATCCAGTGCATATACTGTCTGGTTTGTAGCATCCTCGGCTTAGTGGGTCATGACTTTTTCCATAGTGACATGTTGGACCATGCACAGTCCTCCGGGTGAGGAAGGACCAAAGGTAGTCTTATGTCTGCTCAGGTCAGGCCTTGTTGCCAGTGATCATATAGATTTGCACTAGTAAAGTTAAGGACATGATCTGGACCATGGAATTCTGGTGAAGGGATCGTGGGTCTGTGTTAGTACATAAACCTGTTTCTCAGGCCTGCCTAGCCAGGCCTTGGTAGTAGCTACGTTCTTGCCCACAGCATCACAGTTCTAGTGTTCTGGGCTGGTCTCCTGTTTTACTGTGCTGTGAAAATTCTCTTTGGAATATTTCCCCTGCACCCACATATATAAAGTGATACTAGTTGTATTGTAGCAGTCCAAAGCCTGCCTGCTCAGTTATTTATTTAAAACTTTAAGCTGTAGAAACGTATTTATTCCCAATATAGTCTCACGTGATTTGTACAGTCTTTTCTCACTTTGAGGGACCCTAGGATTAGTGTTATAGCATGCTTTACTTAGGAAAAAACCTGGAAATGTCCCTAAAGCCATTCCATGTGTTTCTGTTGATTTTCATGATGTACCCAGCGACACAACAATACTAAAAGGGGCACCTGGCCCATCACTCCAGCTCTTTGAGAAATACTCTAGGACCCATGCCAGAGGTGGGTGTAGGGTTCTGGATAACCAACCAGTAATTAACGTTTGAGAAGCACAGATGTGTTGATATCCATTAGTTTTTCTTTTCCTTTCTTTTTTTTTTTTTTCTCTCTCTCTCCAGTACTGAGGATTGAATTCAGGACCTTGGGCTTGCAAGGCAGGCATGGTACCACTGAGCTAAATCCCCAGACCTCCTTTTTAGTTTTGAAGGTAGAATGAAGAGAGCCTGCCTACCTAGAGGGTTAAGATTAGGACTCTGAAATAGCTCTTAGCATTTGTGGGTTGAAGAATCCTACAAACAAGCCACTTGCTTGTTGGTCTAGTAATCTGTTTACCAGTGGTCTTCCTTTAAAAGGGCCTACTCTGGGCCTCCCTACATTCTCCACTTGGCAAGTATTCCATATCTGAGTCTCTGACTTCACAACCTGGTCCTCATTTTCTGCTGAGTACCTACAGGATGCAACTCATTAGTCTAGAAGACTTTTCCTCCTGCAATTGGTTGGGAGGGTTAATTACTTGGTCTTTAAAATGCTTTTAAAAACCCTTTCTAGGTGTCATGGAAGAATGTAGAGCTATTTGCGCATGTACCTATGTCCCCTTTGCTCTTAGAAATGCTTTATTCTCTTCTGTGTACTATTTAGTCTCATTTAGAAGGTGTTCATTCTATGTGGGCCCCTCATCACAGGGACAGAGAGGAGCGAAGACATATTCTGCAGGTTTGAGGGAATCTTCTGTATGCAAGCAGCTGATGAACAAACAACGGCTGGCCACAGGGCTGGCTTGTGACAACTGGAGCAGGAACTGTGCTCCTGGTAGAAACAGGGTAGCCCGTGGAGCCCTAATTCAGAATGACAGGTGCTGGTTCCCTTGTGTATCACTCTTTCTCTAAACTTCCCTAGCTCTTCTCTCTGGTTCCTTTCATTTTCTTTTCTTGCCATCTTTCTTTCCATCCATTTTCTTTTCTCATTGCTCCGTAGCAATTTTCAGCTATAGAAGTGCTCCTCATAAAGTTTTTGCACAGTTTTAAAAATTATTTTGCAATATTTTGTGCTCTTCTGAGGACAATTGCTCCAAAACCTAATAAGTCATAATAAATACATTTCCAGAGAATGGTATGGTGTGGATGTGCTGGGAATAATAACTGCTTTGCCAGGGCTTTTGCTTGCATCTTTTGTATATGAGATGGCCTTTATCGCTTTTTTTTTTTTACTAATTGGTTGGTTACCAAGTCAAATTAAGAAAATATTGTGTACATCTTGATACTTCCACTAAGTTTTCTGTTAAATATTACATATTCACATGCATGCTGTTTCTACAGTTAGTTCAAGGTATCAGTAAAAAATTTTTCCTCTTCACATTTACTGTTCATAAAATACTCGAGGGAGAAATTGTTTCTGCGATATTTTAGATGGGTTTTACAATAAATTTTAGATATTGTGGTGTGCTGCAGTACCTTTTATTTCATTTTCTCAGTAGCCTCAGCACATCAAAAGATTTTATCTGTTCAAAAACTGCTTTAACCAAGCAGTAATAATTAGTTTTTTTTTCATTAATAAAGGTACAAGGTCCGAGCACCCAGGGTTTCCAGTGCCTGAAAGTTTGAGTTCCCCACACTGGTGTGCGGTGGTGTTTTACATATATTAACTCGAGAACCTGAATTGAGGTTTTAATCAGCCCAGCCTTCCTGAGCATAAATCAAGCTGCCTTAAATCCTCTCAGGACTAGCTGGGGGATGTAAATAAGAAATAAATATTGACATGGAACATGTAATCCCCATGGCTTCTTGGCATGCTGCACTGTGTCCTCAATGCTCACTGTTACCTTTCTGAGATGTGCCAAAGGGACCCCAGTTTGTACAAGGAAACTTGTGTAACGAACACTGGCGTGGTTTGGATATCAGTGCCAAAACTTTCTGACCCTGTGCTCTCGGGGAGGTCATGTCTGTCTTGAAGTATTACATATATTGCATTTCTCAACTGCAAATCAGGACTATCACAACTGTCACAGATTCCTACTTGATAGAGCTCATTTGCTGACTTCTTCAGTTTTTGTTTCATTCTTTGGTTTATTTATTCAGTACTCGCTTGGAGCACCTTCTTGTTTTCAGATAGTTCTAGAAAAAAGAAAAATAACTAAGAGGGTCTTTGAGATAATGGGTCTCAGGATGGTGAGAGTATTTTGATGGCTAAAGTGGTTATCAATATTAACTTTATATAAAATATTATGCATCTTGTGGATGTAAAAAATTCATTGAGTAATGAAATAAATGCTATCAAGGTTGAATGTAGGAAACAAAGAAAAAATCCGTTTTCCAATTTATCTCACCTGTCTTTTCTTCTTTGCCTCCACATAATTCAGAAGCAATCAGCCTGTTGCCAGTGCTACATGCTGTAGGGAAATGTCCCAGCTTTTTCCACTACCTGCCCAGATGCTGGCATCTCTTCCTATCAGCTCGCCCATTTTCAGGTGGAAAGACCAACTTCTGCTGTGACTTTGAAATCGTCTGTACCCTTCAAGGCCCAGTTTTTGAACCCAGCATCCACATCTGTACCTAATCAGGAGTTCAGTGTAGAGCCAGGCATCCTGCGCTACCTTCTGTCCTGTCCAGCCAGTGTCCGAGCCTGCCGCTGCCCCATCCTTGCTCACCTCACCAGGTCTGTGGTTTTACTCCTTCCCCTGCCTTCCTGGAGTCACTAAGTAGACAGGGTTCAGGGTAGACTCTTAATTTTAAGGTTGTCTGTCTTTTGCAAACATGTGGCTTCATGGTGGTGGTTTCCTTGTGCCTCCTGTTTGGAAAGGAACAAGAATCAGACATGGAGACAGAAACCTAGCTGTCCAAGGGCAGCTGTTTTTCAACAGTATCTCCAGTGTTGCTTTTGCACCTTGGGGATTGTTAGAGAACTAAAAAGTGTTTAAGCCATGAATTTGGTTTTTCAGTTACTAAATATTAATTGTAGCATTCTTCTCGTGTTCCGTTTGTGTGCCTTTACAGTGTGCCAATATCTCAATATAATAACAAAAGCAGTAGAAGTTTACAACATAAATTTCATGGGAGGTGGGCTTTTGTCTGTTTGTCTGTTGCTGTGTGTACAGAACCTGGAGCACTAGGCAGTTGCACCTAATAAACAGCAGTAGGTGCGCAGTAAATATTTGCAGAGTGGTTGAACTGACTAGATTCCCAGAACACTTCATTCCCATTGTATCATTTTATTTTTGTGGTGATGCTATCATTATCTCTTTTTATAGACTGAGCCTTACAGAATTTAAGGTCTCCTAGATTAGTGCATAAACTCATTTCAGTTAAGATAGGTATGGTCACATAAATTATGCCCGGTCCAATTTCATGACCTCTGGATCTCTCCGTCTGTCGTAAATGTGATTTTTGTCTTGTCTCTCTAGATTCTTCCTTGAATTACAGTTGTTGTGGTATAGAGAATAGAAGTGGAGTAGTAGCCGGGATGCCTGGGTGACCCCTGGCCCTTTTGCTAACCAGCTGTGGGGTGGCTGTGAGCCCCAGTTTCTTCAGACAGTAAACAAAAAATGTTCAGCCAAAGGATCCCTAAGATCTGTCCTTGTTTCAGTAGTGCACATCAAGATGGTTCTGCAAGCTCAGTCATACATCTGTTGATCTCGTGAGTGAAATAAAAATAAAAGCATCTCCTTCATATGCATGCATATATATGTGATATTTATACACACAGGTGCATACATTTTGTTATTCTTTTGATTTCTCTGGTAACTCCAGTGTTATTTTGTAGGAGAGATTGGGTACTCTCCATGGCACTGAGCTCCAAAGTTTAGAACTTTTTTTTTGGTGGTCTTGAGAATGTTGGATGTAGGGCCATGTGTTTGGTAGGCAAGTGCTGTACCAGTGAGCTGCATCCCCATTCCTTTTTATTTTTCATTTTGAGACAGTCTCCTTAAGTTGTCCAGTCTGGCCTTGAATGTGTTATACTCCTGCCTCAGCATTGCATGCATGTGCCACTATGCCTGGCTAGTATTTTAGGAACCCTGTGTCTTACTTAGGATTTTAGCCAACGCCTTCTTGAACTGGCCTAGATTTTGCTTTTAACTCTTAAGCCACCTTGGTTGGTGTCACCCTCTGCAATTTGTGAAGAGAAGTGACATTTTGAATAGTCATCTAGAGATGGCTGTGTGCAGGGGTGGATTGTCCTAGACACCAGGTAACTGCTGGGCACAACTGTAAAACATCATGTAGCTCCCCCTGGTGCTGTATAGTCCTAGAGTACAGTTGACATACGCAGTGCCTGTGGCTGCCTGTGTGAGGTACGTTGAAGCCCTAGGATTGCTAAAAATTGGCACACTGACACATGAAATCAGTATCCTAGGAAAAAAAGTCTGTGTAGGTAGTATTTTTGTTTGTTTTTTTTTGTGCAGAAGTAGTATGTTCCTAGAGTGAGACTAAGTTGTTTATCAAGAGCAAGGCTTGGCTTGCTCGGTAGAGCTCAAGTTGATGACACTACAGGTTTACCTGTTTGAGATGAGGACTAGATGCCCTGTGTGTTTCCAGTCGGAGGAGGGTTAAGAGAAACAACACAAAATTTAGTATGAGGGTGACTGGTCTGAGAAAGGGAGCTACAATAAATAACAAATCTTAAAAGGCTGAAAAATATATGTGTGCTTACAATCTATGGGGCTGAACTGAGAGGGTTGCAGGTTGGAGCTCAGCCTGGACAACTTAGTAACTTGGTGAACTGCTATTTCAAAACAAAAAATAAAGAGGATAGGGGATGTAGCTCAGTGGGAAGGCCCTGGGTTCAATCTGGAGTACCACAAACAAGACAAAAAACAAAAACTAAAAAATATGACAAAATCCAGAAAATAACTTAGCATTACTAATTGGCTGTCAGATACATGTTTTTCTTTATGTTTCAGCTGTGTAGAAAGAGAATCCAATCCTTCCTCTACTACAGATAACGGGAAGTGGTCTTCCATTTCTAATGGTTGGGGTTAGGTACTATACATTAGGCTCCACAGTAGCCAGCTTCCCTTTTGTCTGACCTGCCTGTAATGCTCAAGGGGAGCACTGGGGAGGTGGTGGAGGTAGGAGGAGGTGGCAGCTTCTCCAGCTCCAGGATGACATTGGGCTTCTGCAGATTTTACCTCTTTGATGGTAGGAGCTCAATGGCTATGGAAAAGTCCACCAACTGAGAGGCACCGAGGCTTCTTTGCTGCATAGTGAGTCCACCTGCGTTTAGGACCCTATCTACTATGATCATGGTCTTCATCATGTGAGTAGTTGACATTTCTGCATTAACTTTCTACATTTGAATTTCAAAGGCACCTCAAAGCTAAGTGCCTTTGCAACACCTGAAAGTTTTCTTTTTGGCTTTTCTTGGGAAAAGTGGTTGTGAATGATTTCATTATGGAAGGAGATGAACGTCTCGATTATGCATGTGGTTTAATTTGCAAACTTAAATTTTCATTTTAAGCCATTATTTATGAAAGAAAAGTTATTTTTTTAGACATATCTCTTTGAACAAGTTAAAGTCACAGCTCTGTTTGTTTTCTTTTTCCCAGGTTTTAAGTTCCTTCTTCCCTGCATAGGACATACTCATGTCTGCTAGAGGAAACAGCCCGCAGAGCAGTCAGTGCAAGGAGCTGCTCTGTGAGCTCCTTGTCCAGAGCACTTGCCCTGTCCAGAAAAAACCCTGGAATTCCTGACAGTTCTACATCAGTGGCAGGGCCGTTTGTTTCTCCAGTTTCCACTGTCATGTGTTATGAATATGGGAAAAATAGGATTAAGGTGTTTAGCACCCTTCTCCTTGGGTCCAGTGGTAGAATTTATCCTTCAAAGATAAATTGTGAACTTTTGACCTTAGGAAATATAAATATTCTCGGAGAGTCTAACACTTAAACAAATAAATTGTGGTTTTGCCAAGCAAATCTAAACTTGTTTTACTGCTGTCTCAAGTATGGAATTTTATTTTTAAAGACTGCCCTCACTGTTTCTTATGTGTGGTCTTAGGCATGTCACCTTCTCGCTGAAAGTGATGTTTCTGTAAATTTCAAGGACAATAAATGAGCTTTTAAAGGGAAAAAGAAAAAAAAAAGTGCTATTTTTTGGCAAATTTGGAATTTCTGTGGGACATTTAGATCAGCCGAGATACAGGACTTCAGGTACCCCAATGTTCTTATAAACCCTCATGGTTTATTAAATGGTTAGGTTGAGAGAGCGTTTAAAGGCCTCTGTCACTTGTGTTCTGTGTCTTGCAGTGCATTGTCCCACCTACAGGTGCCACCTCAGCCCCTTCTTTGCTGAGAACGGTGCCATTTGGCCATCTCTGTCTCCAGCTGCATAGATTCCTATTTACGTTGCAGACATCGTCTCAGATGATCCTGCTTCCCCGCTGGGTGCTCCGAAGCCCATCTGGTACTTCTGCCTGCCCTGGGTGGTCCTCAGTGCTGGAGTCTGACTGTGCATGGACACTCTGTGTGTCGTCACTGTCTTCTTCTTCCCTCTATTGTCCTCCCACAGAAGATTATTGGACAGGGCAGTAACTATCACAGACCTTCTCAGTGCTGATCTGTGAGTTGCTCAGTAACTTAATAGCTAGTCAAACTTGCTGTTTAGGTCAATGCACTGGGGATGTGGTTCACTTAGGGAATGTTTTCAGTTTTCAGTGGGTGTTCTGATGTAAGGAGCCAGAACACAGTAGCCCTCACCTAGAGCCCAGGCAGAAGCCTTATCGTGTACCCTGATTGTGGACAGCTTCCGGATCCTTCTCCACCCTTCAACAGAAATTGATTATGAGAAGGCAGTCACAAACAAACCATGCACCCCACAGAAATGGGCCTGCTCCCTAGGATGCACTTTGAGAGTGGTACAACATTTGGACTTGTGGATTCCAAATTCTGGAGTGAAAATATCTGGAGCAGAGGATCTGTCCCTTCCTGCCCCATTTCCAATCAGCCCCTTCTGAAGGCCATGCCCTGTTGTGAGTGTGCAGCTTCAGAACACACAGTAGGGTTAACTAGCCAGTGCTAGCTCCTCTACTAATTCAGAGGCCAGCCACTGCATTGCCGAGTAGGTAAGGAAGACCTCACCCCGAGTCAGGAATCCGGGGAGATGGGCTATGTGGAGGGAATGTGGTCCTTTCATCTTGTGACCCCACTGCTAATGTATTGCTGCTCCACTTTGTTTAGGGTTCCCATAGTTAAGTATTTTTGATTTCTTCATTATTCAAATAGTGAAGCTTATAATAAGTAGATGATCATAAAATCAGAGGAAGTTTAGTGGTTAAACCTGTAGTTAAAACAATAGAAATGTATTCTTTCCTGTTCTGGAGGCTAGAAATCTGAGATCAGGTGTAGCTCCTGGGAATTCCTGGTGTTCCTTGGCTTGTAGCACAATGCTTTGATATCTGTCTCTGTCTTTACGTATCCACCTTCTTCTCTGTCCTCTTGTTATAAAAATCATTGGATTTAGTTCCTACCTTCATCTAGTCATACCAGCTTAACTAGTCATGTGTGTAAAAACCTTATGTCCCAGTAAAGGCACACTGTAAGGTTCTGGGAAGACACGATATAACCCACTATAGATACCAAGAAGAAAATTGTATTAGGTCTTATTATTTGAACAGCAGCTTTTATTGCAGACTGGAGATACAGATTTAACCAATTCTGTGCTTAGGGCTTTTTGTACATAAACCAAGTATTAATTTGGTTTGATAACCAAGTATTACTGATAACTGACAGTTATTGTTGATAATAACAAATAGTATCATCTTAACCACTTAGTAATTTTTGAATTTGGCCATGATGAGTCCACACTAAAATATGACGGAATTGACTAATCCTAGAATAACTCACAGAAGTGCCTCCTAATGAGCTGCAAGGGGCCCTTTGACTTTACCAGGTAGGGAGAGTAATACCAAAAGGGTTCCCAAACTGCTTGTCCGTAAGACTCTTTAAATACTGTGACTTAGTGAAACATCTTAGAGGACAATGAAGTTAGTGAATGGATATATCATTTGTCATTTTTGAATGTATTTCCCTAAAATTTGACAACTGAGTAGTAAAATATTTCTCCGTTTGACTTGGGTTGTAGTGCATCATTTTCAGACAAAATGGTCTAATGTCTGTCAGTAGCATACATCACAGAACTAAGAAATTCCCTGTGTGGGGCCCAGCATTTATAGAGCTAGCGTCAGCAGAATACCCTCATCAGATGTGGTTGTGGAGGTGCGGGCGGCTCAGCAGCGAGCATCAGTGGGAAAGGATTGGATAAAAGATGCTAACTCATTGGTGCTTGTATTTCATGGCCACTTGCTTGGCTTTCTAGCAGCTTATATTCATTAGTTTCAGGCAGTCTGTCCCTCATATTTGTGGGCCCTGGGTTTTGAAATCCACACCCTTCTCTTTGCTGTCCTGGCTCCCTCTGCACCATGAAGGGCCCCGCCAGGGAACTGTGTATTACTCTCACCTGCCCAAGTGCTCTAGTTTCTGCACATAATAGAGTTGTTGCAGGAGTCCGGCTTTGGGATGCCTTTGAGGTGTGGTTTAGGGAGTCCAAGGTGAAGGGTACCTGGGACACAGCTGAGAGCTCAGCATCTTCCCTGGGGGCCCTGAGGTTAGTCTGGCACAGCACAGGCCTTGCAGGTTTAACTGGGTCAGCCCAGTCTCATTCTTCTGATCTTTTATGTCACCTCTGGGTCGGGGGATCATTCATACTGTAATGTGGCTCTCTTAGCTTTAATTCTTCCAGCAAGCATTTTGAGTGTCTGCCACATCTGAGATTCTCTACTGGAGATTTTGAGAAATGCAACAATTCACAGGTGCGCTAGTGCCCTTGGTGAGCTCACACGTCTGGTTGGGGAGAAAGGTGTTCATCGTGTACATCTCTTAACGAAGTGGGAGTGACAGATGTTCCGAAGGGTCTCAGATATCTTGTTGTGGAGGAATCAGAGCCCAGAAAAATGGGTAGAGGGAGGTGAGATCAGGGGCCTTGGTAGAGCAGGTGAATTATACATTGTTTGAAGGGTGAATAAAGTGTGGATTTGATATTGTGTGCAGTGGTTGGAAAAGGCCCCTCGCCCTGCCACGTTTGCAGCAGCACTTGTTGGCAGACATAGTGGGAATAGCTGAGAAATGTTCAGATGCAGAAAATGACAAATACTCCACATTTTCACCTGGATCATAAATCTTTAGACTTAGCAACCTTGAATTAGCCTAAAAGTCCAAATTTTTTTTTTATGTACTTCATGTGTACATAGTCCTCCTTTGAGTTTAACTTGGATAGTTTTGCCCTTTTTCAGAATTATTAATAGGGTCTTGGCTCAGGCTTTTCAGCTATAGCATAACACGTGCATTTCTGAAGGGGAAGAGCTTATGGAAAAAAGTAGAGCCAGACCATTCCAAACCCATGCAACTTGGTAACGGAGTAAAAATAAAATCCTAAAGGCATGATGAATTTCGAGTATAGTAAGTGTGGGTTCTGCATTAGAAAAGGGTGATATATCTTTTTGGAAAGGGATAAACAGATCAGAGTAGGAAGGAGCAAGCAGAAAGTCAGAGTGCACAGAGTTAAATGGGGAGAGCGGATATTCTGGCCCGGCACCCTGGGTTTCCCTGTGTCCTAGTAAGTTCTGGGGGAATGATCTTCAGCATCACTGTTGGTGGTCCTCGCACAGTAGTGCAAACATTTTTGTTCTGGTGAAATCCTGTGTTACCCAGTATGATGTCATACTGGCCCAGCTATGTGCCTCGGTTGGCCAGTGGAGGACCCGCTGGACCAATTACAAAGCCAGGAGTTGTAGCAGGCAGGTCCTGCTGGTTTCCTCCATATGTGCATGCTGTCCTGTCAGAGTGTGGGCATGGGGAGCTCACACTCACTGGAGGACATACTTCCTTGTGGGCCTCACTGGTAGGCCTTGCAGACAGTGGGTGACACTTACAAAATCAGGTCTCAGTTTAGTGAGCATTGGCTTAGATGGCTGAAAAGCAAAGAATGTTTGACCTATTTCTTTTCAAAGATTTATAATCTAACCCTGAATATGTGAAATTTCCTCTCTCACATCTCTGTCTTTGTCTCTGTCTCTGTCTTTGTCTTTCTCTCTGCCTCCCACCCTTCCACTCCCCAACACCATAGGAGAGAACTCTTTTAAAAGTTAATGAAGGAGTTTCAGCGGAACCCTATTAGATTTTCCTCCCATTAAATGCCTGCAACAGACTTTTAATGGATGTTTTAACCAGGCATTGTTATCAAAAGGACTATTGCACAAATTAAAACCAGGCCTACAATCTGTGAAGAGAAACTGGATTTACTTTTTGCCTTTAGGTAAAGAAGAGAAAATCAAGAAGGAGGTAAATTCCACATAGGTATTTTTAGAAGTCGGATTCAGGAAAATAGCCAGTGCTTCCTAAAGCTGTGGAAACAAACAGTATGACATATTTTGCAGGTGTCCTTTCTTAAAGTGAAGACTTTTTCAGGAACTTCTAGTTTTTTAAGGGCATGCCAGTATTGATGTGTAATTATTTAATTGATATTTAAAATATGTTTCTACTTCTTAGGACAGTGCATCATGCTTCCCATTTGGAAACATAAACTCTAGCAAAAGGAAAGGTCATACCCAGGGGCTGTCACGCTTGAGCTGACCTGTCTCCCCTAACCACAAAGAATATAAAATGTTTAAAACTTTTGGAGTTATGATTTCTCATTTTGTTCTGATTTATTTTAGTGAATTTTTCCCTTTTCCACTATAAAATTTTATTTATCTGAACTGCAGATTTTATGTTTCAGGTTTGGGAATTCTTGTCTGCTGCAGGCAGGTACTAGAACAGAGGTGTGAGCATTCTTCTATTCCCCACCCACAGCTTCATTACAGAGTAACTGCCACTTAATTTTTATTACAAATTACTCATAATTGTGGCATTTAAAAAGATACCAAGTTCGCTAATGGCTATTCCTTTCATGTATCATAACAGAAAACAAGTTGCTTTGTTTTACCAAAAGCAGTTCTAATTATTCTTAGTGTTCAACCTTGGTCAGCTGTGGTCTCTAACTTTACTAATGCAGTTCCTTGGAACAGTTACAAAGCCATAGAAGTGTCGCCTGCTCCTTCTCTCCCTTGAACGTGTGCTCGCCCTTCCTATGCACGCCAGCTCTCCAGGTGCCCTTATCCAATATGCATGTTTCAAACTTCACTTCTCTGAACTGGACATTTTGAGAGGAAAGTCATACTCAGAGTGTTTGTTACCTGGGCATTTCCTATGAAAAAAATTAGCCTCAGTTCTCTGGAAGGATGTTGGCTAAGAGGAACATCCTGTATTGTTCAGGGCTGTCGCACTACAGTGTTGTGTGATATAGCTGACGAGTGTGTATCTCCTGGCAAAAGTAAGGAAGTCTGTGACCCTCACAGTATGGGAGCGTGATTTTCCATCTTCACCTCAGGAAAGTGGGGGTGACAGTGGGAGCCCCGGCTCTCGGTTCAACCTGTGATGGGGTGTTACTAGTTTCCGTGGTAGGCACACAGACATGAATGGAGGAAGGCAGAGAGAGAGGGAGGAAGGGGAGAGGGGAGGAAGGGATAAACACACACACACACACAGAGTGAGAGGGAGAGGGAGGGGGAGAGAGAGAGAATGTTGTCCAGAATGTACCCTCAGTATAGAGCCCTTCATCTTTGAATTGCCTGCCAACTCAGAGCACATAGTGACACTGAAATTTCTGATAGTGGGCTTAATTTTATTAGCTGTATTAGCCAAGAATACTAAACCATTTAGATCATGCCCAAGTGATGGGGTTTAGAATGGGTGAGGCTTTGGTTTTCTGTGTGTGTAGGGCAAGAAAGCCTATGGCCTTATTTTTCTTTTAGGCACAAAGCTAGTTTAATTGAAGGAATAATTTGATTTGCTGCTGCTACAGCAGAAGAGCTTGAGATGTGGCAAATTTTCTCTCCTTTCACCCAAACTCAAGAATTTAATGCCAGCAGGTGAGCTTCTGAAGGCTGCTATCAAGTATACAGAGACAATAACTGTCTTAAAAGCGGAATTTTGTCAATATTTTTTGCTGTGGGCCAAAGAACATTCACAATAATGGAGTACTAAAGTCCTGCTTGAAAATGTTGTGGAGTGAGAGGGAGTGGAGGATTTATTCTGTGTTGGAGCCTGCAGTATTTTGGTGGTATTCCTATGGCTTCTGCATAATCTTCTTGCTCTAGTAAGTGGAGTCCCCCAAATATACTTTCCTTTTCAGGATTAGCATCTGGTAGACAGTTCTATACAGGGCTTGTGAACTGGGAGCAACTCCCTGGGTTCATGATTTCTTTTCAGTGGGCCTCCTAACCCACAAACTACTATCCACCTTCACCACATGCCTGTGTTTTCTAACAGATAACTCAGTGGCAGAATGGCCAAGAACTGACCACGCTGTCAGGCTTGGCAGGGTTGCTGCCCCACTTTGGGAAGGCCATACAACTGCTACATGAGGTGGGGAGAGGTGTGGGAATGAAGCAGCCTCCGCCAGCCACTGTGGCTGCCTGGAGTTCCCTGTGCCCTTTCACAACCAGTGGAGTTCCTTTGCTCTTGGTTTTAAATATGCCATTTCGTCACACTTTTGCAGAAAGTTGGTTAAATAGCAAATTGCACAACCCACAAAATCTAATTGCCTTGATGACTTAAAACACATGTTAGATTCAGTTGCCCACATTGTCTTGCCCCTTAAGTTATCTTTGAAAAGGATTATTCCCTGAAATTTGGTTTTTGAAAATGTCTTTCTTTTCATTCTTCTTGTGAGGACCAGTACCTGAATTGTGAAGGTTATTGCAGGAGAGCAGTTTACTGATAGCGAGGTGTAACTATTTCTGCAGTTTTGCTAATGTTCTCTGTATTTCATATAATTAGAAAGGGAGAAAGGGAGGAGCAGCCACACATGTGAGAGAGATCTCAGGCTCACACACAGCAGTGAAGCGCAGCTTTCTCCTGCTTTTGAAGTATGAAAATATCTGTGAGTTTATCATTAAATTACTTGTCGCTGTGTTTATTGAAATGTTCATTTAACCTTTTTTTTTTTTTAAACTTCTTGTTTGTTTTACTAGAAAAGGGTAACAGCAAAGATTTTATTTATTCAGGGCCATAGTGCAAAGTGAAAGTAAATCTCAGGCTTCCGATTGCATTTGAAAACCAGAAAAACAAGACACTACTTTCTAAAATATTAAGATAAAGGCAATGGACAGTTAAATTCTTTGAGGGAGTTTGAAATGAAAGAATCCATCTCAGGTTATTTTTTGAGGGTTCAGATGAAAAATACATGCAAGCTTACAAAAATACTGTTTGCCATGCATCCACTGGGCAGCGTGCTTACCGACGGCAGTGTCAGAAGGATGGTTCCATCGTGTTATCAGTGCTTTAATAATTGCATTCTGCTTCAAATATAAAATTCCTGAGTAGGACTTAATAATTATGCTGGTTTTTAATGAAGATTTTCTCCCTTCAGAAATAACATATGATGCAGTTGCATTTGGAACGTGATAGAAGTGTATTAATCCTTAGTTTTGTCTAGAAAGTAATAAATTTTGGCCCACATTCCTTTTGTGCTCCTCTTCATGGGTATATTTCAAGCATTCGTTTGAGATTGCTTAGGTTCTCTTATCACTTTATATAATCCAAGGATTATTTATTATTAGATAGTAATGATGAAGTCAGAAACATGGAGCTGAAAATATAAAGATGTTTTTGTAAATATGGTGGACAATCACTTGGTCTACATTAACAGAGGATTGAAATGAAAGAAAATAGAAAAACTGTAGATTCAAAAAAACTTTTTTTTTTCTCATTTGAAATCCATTTTGTTACATATTATAAGGAACTAACATTTTTGGTTAGATATGACACACATGTTTTCTTGCCTTTTTATGTTTTACACATTCATCATACATCATATGTTTGTCCAGCATGCCTAATTTTGTAAGAGAGCATCTGAATTGTGTTCTATAACATCTATATTCTCGGCTGAGTCTTGGGTGACCAAACTTGTAGCTTCTTTATAAATGGTGAAGAAGTGTCCACAGAACCAAAGCTTTGGAAATCTAGTGCATTAGTGAGCAAGCAGGGTCACAGAGCAGCAGTCGCAGGCAAGCCTCTTGTGTTTTGGAGGATGCCTTCCTGCAGGGAGGGAGGGACCTTGTGCAGTGGAAGTGAGGGCAGGGTGGGTTTGGGCCACGGCCCAATGGCTGTGGCTCTTCCTGGGGTGTGTTTCATGGTTTCTTATGGGAGGCAGGCAGTTTTAGGAGCCCCCACCCTGCTCCTTTGCAGGGTGGGAGTGCAGTGTTTTTCACACAGCCCTAGCTTCACATTCCCGTCTCTCGGGTCTGCAGGTCCTGGCAGTGCTGTCTCTGTACATGGTCCTGCAGCATCCCCTTTGCTTCGTCCTCTACCAGGTCAGAGCCAGAATCATCATCCAGAGGACAAGCTCACAGTGGTAGAGAAGGTTAGGAATCCTGAGTTCTTTGTCCCCCTAAGCATGGACCTTGAGAAGCTAATGAATCCTGTCAGAGTTTCAGCTTCCCAAATTAGATTTTTCTGAGCAGGTTTAAAAGGAAATCCTGCTCTGCCCTAGGCTCTTTCTGCACTCCACCCATCAGTGAGGAATCACACTCTCCCTTTGCATAACCTATCCTATCTGTGCCCCTAATCCCAGCCCAAGACCTGGAAGATCTGTTCTTAGTACAAAGTTTCCAGTCTTTCAGGGAAGTCTTTTCTGTTGTCCTCAGGGTCTTTCTTCTGTGTCCAGCCCCCTCTGTGCCTGAGCCTGCTTTCCTGTGCTAGGTCAGTCCTTCATTCTGAGCAGCTGGAAGTTGGAGCTGACTTCTTGTCCTCACTGCCCTGGGTACTGCCTAGCCCAAGTGAACACTGAGGAAGTGTGAACAGTGAATGAATGAGTTGGACGAACCAGCTAGCCAAGGAATGATTGTACCAGTCAGCCCTGCCAGTCCTTTCGTGCTGAGGTAGGATTGTCTCTTTCCTGGAAGCTGAAGGAATGATCCTTCCGTAAGGAAGCTTTGGTCTCCATGGAAGGCAGGGGGCTTAGCTCATTATCACAGTGTAAGTTCCTTAGATATCTTGGGAATCACAGATGTTTCTTGGCTGAATATAATATCAAATGTGGAGAGTCAGAGTTCACAGCAGTGTTAGGATCGTAGCACTCAGGGATGGGAGAGAGTGAGGCAGTGTTGGAAGGGATTCCTCCAAAATGTCCAAATATATAGAGCACCTTGCCCAGCTTCTGTGCTGAGTGTGGCTGAGGCTGCCCACCCTAATGGGGAAGTAATCCCTAATTTATCTAACTGATTTCTTCCTTGCAAAACTTTTCTTGTTACATGGAAAAATACAGATGTATTTTAAAAACAAAAATTGGGTGATGGTTGAATTCATCAGATTACTTTTTACTATCTAAATGGTTAATTGCATTTTACATTCTGTTTTATATATTTCCACAGTGATTTCTTTAAGTTTCTTTTTTCTCTGATTAAACTTTGGCATTTATTGCAAATCTGTCTTCCAAATCTATTAATGAATCTTTCCAGTTACAGTGTGTGAAACATGTACTCCCAGAGTCATTGGCAACACAGGCATTTAAAATTCTGTCATTTTTGCCAGTTAAAGTAGTATGTCCATGTTATTTTAGCTTTTAGTTCTTGGATTACAGGTGAGGGTAGATATTTTACCATATATTTTATCAGACAAATGTATTTTTTCCTTTTGGAATTAATTTTGCTAATGCTATGTATTCATTTTTTCTATTGATCTGTTCATTTTCTTATTGTTTTGGAAAAGCTATAATAATGATCTAGCTCATCCTTCTAGAATAGAGTTGCAGATGATTCCATTTGGTTTGGTATTAAAACATAGTTTGTGATTATTTTGCCAGTTTCTACTAGTTTTGAGATAACATAGCTGATGCTTGTTTATTTTGGAAAAATATGAACACAGAAAAGCAAATTTAAAAATTAATGAAGAAATTATTTGAAACCCTATCACGCAGAAATAACCAAAATTGATATTTTGGAATATGTGCATAGTGTCCAGTCTTACTGATAGGCAGAGTAGTTTGGAGAAGTCCATAATTGTTGGAAGTTTGGTTCTCTCCCAGATCCATAGTTATAAACAACTGTGTAATTAATATCTTTGTATGTATATCTTGGCAATAGCCTCATTATTTCCCTGTGAAATTCTCAAAAGTAGAATTACCAGGTCAGAGGTTTTGGATGTTTTAAATTATTTTGCTGCATTTACTGCCAACTGCCCTCTTTCCAACCCCACCAGTGGCATGCATTTCTTTGAGCTATGGCATTGTTTGATGTACTGAGTTTTTTTTTTAAATGTAGTTTAATTGGCCCTTTCCTTCATAGTTTCTGCCTTTGAAGTAAAGTGTAATGGCTCATTCTAACCCTCAAGATTATATAGATATTCAGTTTTATTTTCATAGATTTAATTTTTCAGTACTTAAATATTTGTCATATCTGAGATTAATTTTTGTATGTGGTGTGAGGTTGGCTTGTAACTTTATTGTTATTTTTTTCAAAAGTCAGTTTCCCTAATGCTACTTATTGAAAAATCTAATCTTTCTACATTGAACTGTAAATACTACCTTCCTTGTACACTAAATTCTTACCTGAGACTGTCAACTTTCACTTGGATTTAACCAGCAAACTGTTCCTGCCCTGTGTTAAATTACTGTAGCAGTAAAATACTTTTGAGATAACCTGTAGCTTTGACTCCACCCCATGAGCATTATTACTCTTCCTTACTCAAGGAGTATCTTTCTGTTTATCTGTATAAGATGAACTTCAGAATCACGTTGTCAGCTTAAAAAATAACACTTCACGTGGTTTGACTGGAATGGTATTGAATTAATAAATTTGGGATTACTTAGCATATTTATAGTGGTTAATTTTCCCATTCTAAAAATAAAATTGGTATGCTTTCAACTTCATACAAGTCTTATTTTATTTGCTACTGTCAAGTTGTGTGAGTTTGTCCCATAGTTCTCCGTATTTTAGAAACTATAATCTCTTAGGTTATTTATTATCTATTTTGTGTGGTGTTTGCTCTTTTAAGTAGAGTTACTTTTCATTTTGAACTGGCTACTACTGGTGTATTGGGCTGCCATTGCTTTTTGATATCTAATTAGCTTTTTATATTAACAGAGGATACTGATTACCTTGGTATGTGGTACTTTATAATCCAGATTTTAGTGCTTTTATTGTATCCTTCTGTTGTAGCTTTTCTATTTTGAGAAAACGGTCGCTTTTCAACATTGATGGATCAGTAGCAAAGTTTTGGATTTTTGAAAAGCCAGCTGTCAATTGACAGTCACGCTTTAAAGCACCTTTGACTAAATCATTAGTGATGAGAAAAATCGGAAAATACAGCACATAGGAGTAGTATTGCATGATGGAGGTCTGGCAAACAGGATGTTGTTGGACTGGGGTAGAATCAGTAAAGATACTGGGATGATGTGGCCTTAGAGTGGAAAGCTTCTTCCAGTCTGTAAAGGCTGTCTAAAAAAATCTTTTCAGAGTGAATTGGCAGGAAAGGGGCTTAACCATAATGAAATAGTGAAAGGAACTATATTTTAGTATTAAAAAATGCCCACCTGAGAGGGCTTTTAGGCAGTGTGGGAAGGGATTTTAGTTTGGTGAAAAGGTGTGTTAATAATGAAATCTCCCCATTCACTCAGTCGTCAGGCTTAGGGAAGGCCTTTTGCAGTTATCTTCCAATTGTGCTACTTTATAAATACTTACCAGTTTTTCAGCAAGTCAGCATTATCTGGTGGCAGTGAATAAATCTTTAAAAACTTAGAAAATCGGATGGGTTTGTATGTGCAGCATTTATTTTCATGGCACATGCCTAATTCTTGTTGAATAATTGAGACATCCTTTAGTCCCTGGGCCTGAGCCTAGGATGATGTCTGCTACAATATGGATATGTTTGGGGTAGTTTCTTATAGTTGTTTTTCATCTAATATAAAATAATTTTTCTTTCTTCATGCTGCTGTTTGGTTTTTCAAATGAAAATTAAATTTTTGGTTGTTATATTGTATACTGTGATTTAGAAGCTGAAGCTATGTTTTTGCTCAGTTTTTATCAACATGTTTTATGACTGACACCATGTTCTACCCTGTTCTCCCTCTCTGTGAAAAAAAGAAATGCCCACAGCTGTATGGGGCTGTAGGATTATTTCATGTGATACATAAATAAGTCTTTGAGGCATTAATAAAAATACCTTTTTTTGAAACAGTAAAAACTCACAGATGTGGAAACTAACTCATTAAGCATGACTCTTCTAGAATAAAACTAAGGTCTGAAAAGGAAAAAAAGAGATCCAGCTTCAGAAGTCGATGCACCAAATTCATATGTTTACTTACGGACATATCACTACCACTGTTCTCATTCACTATTTTAATTTTGTTTTTCTGCTGCACACAATTCTGGTGGTCATGAATATATCTTCTAGGTTATAGCAAATTAAAAGTTGAAAATTGGAAGCAGGGGAAAGGTACACAGATAACGGTAATAAATGATAGCAGATAACCTAACATAAAGGGAGCAGGAAGTAGAAATAAAACATAGTAAAAGAATAAGCAATATGAAATATACAGCATTGTGGGCCTTTTCATTAGAAATGAAATAAGTTCTTTGCCTCTAGGTGGTCAATCACTGATTGTTCACAGGTTTTATTTCTAGTTCTTAGAAAGATTTTAATTTGTGTTCAACGTGATTTAAACAAAGTGGCAAAAAGCATATATAAATTTTATGTAGATTTTTGAGCATTTAAACATTTTTATAGGATTCTGTTTAAAAAGATCCACCTTCAGTTATCCAGAAAACACAGCCTCCCTAAACAACTTTCTGCTTGAATTCTGATTAGTTGTGGTTTTACTTGTGGATGTACTTCAATAATTAAATGTATAAATTCTTTGTGTATTTTCTGGAAACGCTTTTGCATATAATTTATTGTGGTTAAACATACTTTCTGCATCTGTTTTGGTATGTACAGTTGAATTGGCTGCAAATGATTTGGTTCTGTTCTCCTGACATGTATATTTCCTCTCTCCTTTACCATCTGCAAAGCTTTCGCTAATACTGTGTTTGGAAGAGGATAGTGCTTGCTGGGTTGTTCTAACATGTGCGAATCTGGTTGAATTCACATTTGCTCTTTACCCCTAGCTTTTGTCCTCACACCTCTGTGGAGATGGTGTGCTATTCTCCAGTGGTAGAGCTGAGGAAATGTTGCTACATGTGTGAATTTGACTCAACATGAAACAAATAGACGAAATCCAGGTAACATGCTATTTGCATTTAAATCTACACAGTCACTTTTATATTCAGACTGATCTATTCTGTCCTCCACATAGCTGAGGATACACTGTGAGCCAATTGTCACTTCTTAAAATGTAACTGTTTTAGATTTGATACCTGATATAGTACCTACTAATAGTGCAGGTATTAGGAAAATGCCACTTGTATTTGTAATAGCTGTTTGATTTTCTTGATTATTAAAAAATATATATTTAGACTGAATACAAATGAAAGAATTGAAACCCAGTTTTTAACATTTCTAGTCAATTTTTTTTCATGGACAATAGATGTCTGAATTGTTTGAGTTTTACTAAGCATGTGGAATTATTGGTTGGAGCTGTAGTTACAAAACCAAAAGATAATAGACTGTGTGTGTATTTTACGTTTTATACTCAGGAGAGACTGAACTAATGAAGAAAAATAACATTTGTGATTATGTCCTAGAAAAATGTCTATAGTAAGTATTTATTGCTCACTAAAGAAATTAAATTACTTAATGAAGGTGAATTATTAACTTAATTTATTAGGAATTTAATTTGGGAGCTATTTTCATAGGGATATTGGGCATAGCAAGAATGATAACACTTTAATGCAGACACTCAAATGCCTTTAAATAGGCAACTAAGTATTTCAACAGAAATGGATATTCTACGCTTTAAATAACAACAATATTTCAAAAAAGACCTATTATCAATTTAAGTATATAATCAGTAGGGGAGTATGTTTTCTTTAAGTAGAATTTACATTCAAAAGTAGAGTTGGTTGTCATTGATGGCCATTGTGTCATACTTTATAAATTAGGTTCTACTGCTGAAAGATTTTGAAGCTGCTTGGTAGCAGAGTGGCTGTTCATTGTTAACTTTGGGTTATGAAAGTGCAGAAATCACACTGATCAAAGCATCCCAGGCCTGGTCAGACCAGTCCAGCTGGGTCACCATGACGTCCTACACTGAGTCTGTTTGCCTGGCCTTCAAATAAGATATACTGCATTATCATTGCCCTTACTGGATAGCAGTTCTTTCCCCTTTTCACAATGCAACAAAATGGAGAGAAGAGAGATTTCTCGACATCTCTATAATAAGTAAAGATTATAGTGAAGCCAGAGAACTGGCAAATTAAGATGAATTCACTGGAATTTTCTAGAAATACCTTTATGTAATTATTATTACATATTATTCCTTCATGGATTAGATGGGAGAAATGTGAGCAATGCCTCAGTTTTTCTTTGAGCTTTTTTGTTTGAAATTTTGTTAGAAATTCCCTGATGTCTTTGGGTAATTTCTACGGCAACACAGGTCACATGGAGATAGGAAGATACCATTGTGTACTTTACCTGCTCCATACCCAAGGAGAAGCCATGGTTAGTTAGGTACCTGGAGACATTTTTGCTTGAAATTAAAGCTTTTGTTTTTAGTCTCTAAATTGTGATATATTTCAGGTGCAGTCTTCTCACTTACATGTGAGATGCTTACATGTGAAATGCTGTGATATTTTAAATATCTAGATAACTTGATTTAATTACCTATGTACCAGAAAACAGTAGCAATGTTTATTTATTGTCTCAAAGACATATGTAAAACATACTACTAGATTTGCATTCCTGATGGAAGGGCCTGTGCTGTTTGTTGCTGTTTTAAAGCAGACAGTTAAAAAGCCTTATCAAATTGATCTCCAATTGGGAGATCATTAATGAACTAACCTCCCTCATTGACAGATCACTCAAGGCCCCAAATAGCATGTGATTTCCTTTGTTTGGCAGTAATTCATTTGAAACATTTACCAAAAACCTTGATGTACAGAGAAGATGCTAAACTATTTTAAAGTGGTGCCACTTTAAACTGTGCCAAACCATGCCTCTTCCTGTCATGTGCCAAAGAGAAACACCATGTTCTGACCATGTTTCAGAATCTTGGTCTGTACAAGCAGCAGAAGGAGAGTTTAGCTTAATAATTATTAGAGCAATGGCATGAAGAAACAGAGCTTTCTATCAGAAAGTTTTTTTTAAGGCTTATTGAATACCTTAGGATATTTTGTCAATTACTAATTTAAGAAATTGTTCATTTAAAAAAATCGGTCTTAAGTTGCTTAAGAAGCTTGATGTTAGCAGGAAAAAGGACTGGCACCTGACATCAGCTAATGAAAGTTCTTTGCTTTTAGCTTTGGAGTTTTTCCTGTATGATTTGGTGTTTCCATTTGGACAGCATCATGTCACTGTACCCTGGTGTTGGAGTGACTTTTATATGCTCCCCTTATCCTAATGGACTAAATGACATGCCTAACTTTGTCGGTGTTAGGCCTATTCCTTTGAGATCAGAAGTTCTGCTACTTGCTGGATGGGCACATCACCTGCAGCAGTTCTTGTTCAATCAAATAGTAGATTTGTTGCATAGAGAAAATGATGTGGGACAGCTGATGTACTGAGACCCAAAACATGGGCACTGTTGTCATTAGGGACATCAGCCGTGTGGGCACACACAGGACCCTGGTGAGTAGTGGAGAAGACTTTCAGATCCTCCAAGTGGCGCTCATGAAGGTGGCTGAGGCTGCTTGGGAACAGTCTGCAAAGAGCTGTTCTTCTATCTGGGAAGTGACTCAGTTTAGCATAAGTGTGGCTCAGTGCTTCTGTAGCTTTTTTGTGGTGTGCAAAAGCTAGCACTGTGACTCGTCCTTGGTGCTCCTGTGTGATTGCACAGTGGTTTTGCCAGGATGTATGGGTATATGAGTTAACATCTGCTACTGTTAGCTCACCTGTCTCAACTTAATTGTTTTATAAAACAACATATACTTATTTTAAACAACAGTAAGCAGTTGTGCTGGTTAATCTCGATTTTCAACCTGACTGGCTTGAGGATGCTCGAGAATAGTAAAGCACCCTTCACGGAGGCATCATCTGGGGATTGTGGTTGGTTCCCGGCTGCTTCTTCCCCTGCCCTCTACTTCCCGGGTGCCATGAGTTGAGGAGCTTTCCTCTGCCTCACCCTTCTGTGATGCTGTTCCTACCTTGGAGCGAGCCACAGACCGAAACCCATGAAACTGTATGTCAAATAAACCTCTCCTCCTCTAGGCTGTGGGTGTTGGGTATTTTGTTCCAGCAGTGGGAAAGAGAAGTGTATAAAGAAAAAAACTGACATTTCGAAGCAGAAACAAGTTTAAAAAGTTACTAATCTTTTCCCTCTTTCTTTGTCCCTTCCCTTCTCAGTATGACCAATAAAAGCTGTCTGGTAGGTAGCTGGTAATCCCAGCACTCTAGGAGGCTAAGGAAGGAGGATCACAAATTTGAGCCTATCTCAAAATAAAAAGGGGTAGATGGTTGGGAATGTAGTTCAGTTTGAAGGACTGGGTTCAATATCTAGTAATTTAAACACACACTAGCTACCTGGCTTTTACTTTTCTTGGGGCTCACAAAAATACATACATGAAACATACAGACATGGGTATGTGGGGTTGTCTTTACTGTCTGTACAGTGCAGCCTGTACAGTTTGGTTCTCTCACTAATCTGAAGGTGAGGATGGCAAAGCGTGATCTTCACTCCACACAGGTCCCACCTAGTCCCTTCTAGCTGTAGCTCTCCAAGGCATAACTGTCCCACCCTTGTCTAGCAGGACCTTACTGGTGGCAGCCAGCCTGTTGTAGGTGTGATCACCCTAGACAGTGTTGCCAGGCTCTTAGACATATTTGGATGTGTTTATTTCCAAGGATGTGTTTCCAGTAGGTTATTGTTGGATCAAAGAATATGTGTACCTTTAGTTGCCAAATTACTTTCTGGAAAGGCTCTGCCAACTTCCCCTTCTTGAGCGTGTGAGATATCTCATGCTCTAAATGAACCTTGGGCTAAAGCCGCTCAGTCCTCCTTTTGGTTCTGTTCCTTGTTGGTTGTAATCAGCCCCTTGACTTTATCACTGTCTTCCTAGGAAAAGTCCTACATGTAAATGAGACAATAAAGGCATCAGTGAGACAGGCAGAGCCTCAGGGGTCCTTTGTGTGTCCCAGTCCACTTCTGAGCCTGCTGCTTCTCATGTTCCCTTGGCCTTTGATTGCTAACATAGGAATAGGAATTTATTTCAGCAGCGGGCATTTATTTGTATCTTCATAGTCAAGATAGACTCTGTCCTGCCTTTGCATTTCCCCAGGATTTGGCCTGTAAACCGTAGGTAGTGCTCACAGCAGTTTGTGTCATGATAGATGGACTGGGGTATCCTTTTCACATCTCATCTTTAAGGACTATGAAGACAAAAGCTGGGTCTTCATCTTGTATCTCTTGTACAAGGAGCTTGAGGCCAAGGAGCTGAAGCTCACTCTGACAGTGGTTTGGGGATAAGCAGAAGAGATGATCTCTGAGTCCATATGTGAGAACAAAGTCTCTTCTTCCCATTCCCTCATACCTTGGTCCTGTGCATAAATTTTGTATACCTAGCCAGAGGTGGAGAGATACAGGTAGCTGCCGTGAGCTTCCACTGCTCATCACTGGGGCCTCCTCCACTTGACATTGATTTGAAATAGTACCTGTCATCAGGTGCCCAGGCCCCAGCCTATAGCCATAACATGTGAGGTGCCCAGGGAAACCTTTCCTTCCCAAGTTGAAAGGAACCCACAGGCAGTGTGATGGAAGGAACCTGCACAGCTTTACTTGTGCTATCTTTGAAACACCTGTGAAACCCAAAAGAAGTAGGTGGAAACTCTGAAATGAGATATAAGTTGGAATGCTTTCTCCAGGCTGCCCTTCTTAATCTGGATCAGGAGTTTCTCTTCTCTTTGGGACCTCCCTTTAGAGCCTCCCTCTTGGGAGCCAACTCCCAAGCTTCCTGAGTTACTGCCTGACTTGATGACTGTGTCAATTGGATTGGGCTACTTTAGGAGAAGCTCTGACGCCTCTGGCTTCAAGTGACAGGTTGCTGTATCACTCATATTACATAGGTTTCTCCACATATGCTGTACATTGTCCTCACTCAGGGGCCAGGTGTATGTGCATGCATTACCTGGAACGTCATCAGTTGTAGGGCATGGTGGCTTGCATACACACTGTCTCCTACAGGCTCCCCCTAAAGTTCCATGGTTTTACTTCCACTGGCCACATCCAATGCCCAGGAGACACAGTTACACAGTTCTGCAGTGTATCGAGAAAGGAAGAAATGGAGTGTAACACCCCAATGCCTGGCCTGCTCCATGGCCAAGGGGAAAGAGGGAAGAAGAGTTGAGGGAGAAAAGGGTGGCACATCCTGTAGCTATGTCAGAAATCTCTTTGGAGACTAGCAACCAATTCTGCCACAAGAGAAGGCCCCCAAACACTCTGGTTAATGGCTCCATTATTGTGACATGTTCATGGCCTCCCAGGGTGACTCTTTTGAAGGGCAACAATCATCTCGTTGCAAAAATAAATTCTCTAAGCATGCTGGCAGACTTGTCAGCCCCTATCTAGCTTGACCCATGTGCTTGCTGCCATAAACTAACCACGGACAAGACATAAGATATGCAGTAGTGACAAAGCTTTGGGACTCCAGTGCTGCCATGGAGAAGACAGAAGCCACCTCTCATGGGAAGCTACTCGTGAGACTGACATGAGCCTTCCAATGTTTTTATGCAGGCTGCCAGTCCTGTCTTGCCTTCCTTCAGGGCTTCTGGTTCTTTCCATCCCTTCATAGTTGTGTGGTGTCTTCAGTTCTTAAATGTGATAAGTCATGGTGTACTTCTAAGAGGTTCAGCCATTTGAATGGCTCAGGATCTCAGGCTGAAATGAGACCAGCGCTGGGGATTTTAAACCAAATAGAAGTTTTGACTGGGGAGGCTGCATGTTAATTTCTGTGCTGGAAACTTTACAAGTCAACTTATGACTTGTCCATCATGCACGCTACACTCAGGTGACCTGGTGCATCACAGAAAGAGCCTGGAGGACAGCCAGGGGCTGTACCAAGTACAGGGTGAGGCTGCTGGTCCCTAGTAGATGCAGAAAATATCAGTCAGGCCTTCACAGGTTTCCCAAAAGTTTCTCATTACTGTAGACCTCAAGGAAGGGGCTCCCCTTCTTGTAGGGTTATAACAAACAAAGTTGCATAGCAGACACAATCAAGTGACATCAGAGCACTGTACTGCATGATGCTGAGTAACATGAAAGACAGTTGCATATGTCTTCCTGTATTCTTTTTTTAATCCATTCAACAAACATTTGAGTATGTGCCAAGCATTAAATAGCCCATAGAGAACATAGAGCTGTAACATCTAGGTGTATGATGTAAACACATTGACAGTCTGCCCCTTGGCCAGGACCATCTGGCTTCCTTTAAACTTTAGGAAATAGTATTCCCATCTTTACGATGCATTTGCATTAAGCATCTATTGTGGCCTCAAGATTGGCCCTGGTATGGTGAACAAAAGTGGATACCATCATAATTTTGGGGAGGTGTGACCCTCCTCTTTGTCCGGAATCCACAGCCTCTCCAGGTCCTGGCCTCTTTAAGCATCCTTCCTGTTCCTTTCTGCCTCTCAAAATCCACCCCCACCCCACAGCTTCACAGCTTTCCATAGAGCTGCCCCTTTATCCCCTCTTCCTGGGAGGGTGGGCACTCCTCCTCTGAGACATTTGCTCTTGCCAGTGTGTGCTATAAATGCTGTTGTGTACCATTTTGTCCACGGTGCCCTGGATGCCCAGTGTGCCTTGCACCATGCTGCTAACTTTCTCCAGAGGCTGAAGAACACTTTGAGGTTGGATTAGGTCTCCAAGTTTATCTCCTCCAAAGCTGCCCTTCCCACCAATGAGAAGCAGAGACTCCAGGAAGGCCATGGACCTTACTCAAGGTGTCTCTACAAAATGTGTCCAGTGATGAAGATGAGACTCTTGTGTTCAGGTTGGCCATCCAGAACTCTTGTTACCCCTCTGTTTCCAATGTCACTGTCATTCTGTGTGCGCTTGAGGAAGTATCATCCGATTCAGGGTGCAGGTTCATTAAATATTTGATTAAACATATTTGTTGTAGTCCTATCTTTAAAAAAAATAAAGGCATGAAATCATTTGTCAGGAGTGTAACCTATCAAGACATTGTGTCTTGTGGCTGAATCAAATTAAACTTTTCTCTTTGACTTGTGATGCCTTTTGAGGACTATGGAGAGCTGCGACCGTAGATCTGTGTGCATTTCCATCTGTGTTGCTACCATTTTAACTGTGTTCTGTCCCTTTGTTCTTCCTCGGTCTCTCACAGTGAGACACCCTTTCAAATTTTGTTAAATATGAATATAAATAAGTTATTAGCAATAATCAATACATTCTCTGATGCCGCGTACTATATTTTATAAGCCCCTTTCCTTGCAAGTAAATATCAGCATCCCAAACTCTTAACATAATTAAATTAATTTGAGTACATGTTTATAAGTTAAGGAAATGGCTTGCTTTAGTTATGGTGCCAAGAGACAATACCCATATCCAATGTGTCTGTGTTTCTTATTTCCATGTTGGCAGTTAAACTACAGCAGTTGTGTTTTTGTTAGTCTTGGTATATCAACATTTTCTACAGATACAGTAATTCAGTGTTAAGGAAAAATCAGTGTTTTTCTGAGCTGATTTATGTATGTATGTCAGACCCAGCTATGCAAATTTTTATGGTTTTAAGGAAAACAAAATGACCTTTTACCAAATTTTTGATCCTAGAGGAGTCTGTGTTTTGAATTTAGAGGTGAACAAGCTGTAGAGGAAAAGGGAAGAAGCAATTGTTGATTTATACCATGATGCTAGCAATAGTCAGGGCTCTAAGATGCTTTTCAGCTGTAATTGTATCTTTGCTCAAGGCTACTGTAGTTATACTACGTTAAATTCCATTGTCAGTCAGCCCTATGAGTTGCAAGGAGCAGAGCTGCTGATACTGACCATAGAATAGTCCAAAATCTCCTTTGTTTTCTTTTGTTATGAAGTGAAGCGCTATTTTATAGACTGGAGATGCTGCTTCACACGATCATACAAAGCCACATATTTACAGAATTGCACAATCCTTAGAAAGATGTGCTAAAATTTTGCCTAGCTGGCTATACTGAAGTCCCTGCGTTTTATTATGGTTATTTTCCAAAAAGAAATTGAAAACAAAATATCATCCAATAAATATGTACATGAATAGCAAGTATCTGAAATGGATAGTTTACCCTTAACAGGAATAGTAAAACATACTACTGAAGCCTTCAGCTGGCTTCTATCAAAATAATTATCTTAGCAATTATCTCTGCCGTTCAGTTAACTTTTGCATGCGGATGATGTTTCTGAGCCTTTGTGTTCATCAACCTCATGCTTAGAGTTCTCCCAGGAACTATTATACTGACAGATTTTTTTTTTTTTTTTTTTTTTTTTTTTTTTTTTAAA
>NW_022900942.1:10571177-10621177 GCF_012274545.1 Fukomys damarensis | reverse complement strand
ATTCTCACTGGGCTCCACAATTGCTCATAGATGGCAGTGCCAGGGACGCCCTCCTCTGCCGCCTGTCAGGAATGATACCTACAACCACAATTTTTAGGGTAAGGCATGGTTTGTTGACTGTGGAAACAAATACCTGGTTTTACAAAAAGAATCTATTTTGGGGGTAGGTACTGGAGATCGAACTCAGGACCTTGTGCTTGCAAGACAGGTAGTGGCACCACTGAGATAAATCCCCAGCCCTAAAAAGAATCAGTGTTAAACTTAGGCCGCTTATCCTGCTCATGGGGATGGCCCTAGTAAGCAATGTAACTGAGTCAGGAACTTGGTTTGGGAGCAAATGACCCAGGAAAGCCACTCCGCATCTTCCTGCCTGGGGAGCATTTCATTTAGCCTCCTTGCCTCAGTTTCCTCATCTAGGAATATGGAAGGTAATAATAGGGTTCCTTGATAGGTTGCTAACCTTTTTCATACATGTAGAACACTTATCCTATCCCGTAGTAAGGGTTTGGCTGATATTACCTGTTGTTATTTAGTGACCTTTTCATGCAAAGGATAATGCTGATTAAGTGGAAGTTCTGTGGATATAAAATCTTTATTCAGGAACAAAGAAATTACTTGTTCCAAAATAATAGTATGCTGTATTACTAGTCCACACAATACAAGTACTGAGAAAAATTCTCTTTTTTTTAGGTGGATCATTATCCACCTAGATAATGTATTTTGTTCCTAATGGAGATTGGATTTCAGTGTTGCCTCTGATAAAAATGCTTCTGATGATCATAGTGGGCTTTTAACAATTTCTATTCAGAATGTATCACTGTGCATATATTTTTGTTGTTTCAGGCAGTGTTATAGCTATTTGGGAACTGTTAGCAAACGTCCTTTTTCCTACATCTGATTTTGCTCTGCTGGCTTCTAGTTTGAAGCCCACTCTTGTAGTGTAGTTTAGATTTTCTTAGTGTGTGTTTTCTTTTTTTCCACCATTGAATGTCTTCTTTTTCCTTTTTACTCATTAATTAAAGCATGCTCAGCGTTTCTTTCCAAGTGGTTTGATGGGTAGAACCAAAGGCAGAAAGGAAGGAGAGAGAATTAGGTAAGATGTTAGAATTGAGGATCAGTCTAGTTTTTCCAGGGATCAATCACTTGTGGAAACAGATGGAATGGAATTTCTTTCTTATGCTGCACAGTTGCACCTTTTATTTTAAAGCCTTTCCCTAGAAATTATGTTGCCTCAAACTTGTACTTTCTCTAATAACTCTACTTGTGGTTAGTATCTAGATGTGTTCACGGATGGATATAGAAGAAATCAGACAAGAAAGTGTCCTTGGATTGGAATTGTTGTTTATGTCAAATTTTCTAAATGTAACAACAAGTTTATGGGCTTCAAGTAGCCGCTAATTATGTGGATCATCAACCCAGCCTCCACTTTGCTTATCAGCCATGGAGAAGGTGAACAAAGCTAGGGCCTGGAATGTGGACTCCTGGCTTAAGCACCTTCTTCCGCCTTTTCAGTCAGGAAACTTTGCCTCTCCTCCACTCCAGGATGCAAATGAAGAGCGAAATCCATTCACCTGCTGAATTCACTTCCCTGGTGCCCTAGGCATCCTGGGCCTGCAGTCTTCCTGAGCCCCTTCCCCGGCGTGCTCAATAATGCAGCAGGATTTTGCTCCACCAAAGTGTCACCTGTCTAGGTGAGTTGTGCCCGTGCCTATCTGAAGTGACAGCCATCTTTGAGTACCAGCGGCTCCAGCTGACTTCCCTTTCATCATTCCTATTGGGAAGGGAGCATTTTCGACAAGGTGGTTTCCTCTTCTCCCTGTTCTTTCTTTGTGCCCCTCCCTTCTTCCCTTGCCCTCTTCCCCTCCCCACTCTCCCAATGCACCTGATCAAAACATTATCACTGACAAAGGTTTCTCTCTCCAAATTAAATGAGTCCAACCAGCCTGGGAATTTTCACGAAGAAAGAAAGTGCAATGCTGATGTGCAAAGTTAATGAATCTGGTAGCGGAGAGAACATTATTGAGCCTGGATAATGTGATCCATCCACCTTCCTTCTTCTCACACTTCCTGTAAAGAAAGTTAGTTATGTGGCGTGATTCTAACATCTGTCCTACCCCATAATGGCAATTTGTATAAGTAATGGAAACAGGTTAAATACTTCCTTTCTAATGTTGCCAGCAGGGATGAAAATGAACATTTCAATGAAATCATTTCAACAGAGCGGAGAGGGGAGAGGGCATAGACAAATTCATCTCCACTCCCTTTGGTGATGGGAGTCTAATGAGAATTCTGGGATATATAGTTTATCAGATGGAAGAGGAAGAGCAAGTAAGTCTTAGAGAGAATTGCTGCAGAACCAAGCAGCACGTTGGTCTCCCTGGCAGACCTTTGCTAATATGCTCTTTTCATTCTAGGGGAGGCTGGGAGGGAGGGAGGGAGACAGAGAGGGGCAGGGATCTGTGTGTTCTTCTAATGGGCTGCCTGCCTGTGAAGGTGCTCTCCAGCTTAGAAAACCACAAGGGCAGTCTTCTTCATGGCTAGGACCCTGGCTTAAGACATAAAGGGAGGAAGGGGGACTTCCATTCTCCTCATTTCCTTGTAATTATAAATAATCCGCTCTTGGAATGGCCTTCTTTTTGCCTACAAAGTCAGTTCCTGAAGTTGCTCATGTGAAGAAGAGCCATTTGATGGGAATTGCTAGTGCTATTTAAAAAAATTTCTAAATTGGAACTTAATTCTTTGTCACTGGATACCCTAAACACGTGACTTTATGTGCAGAGCAGACAATAGGGCTGCTAGCAAGGGGAGTTTTCAGTGATGTTGGGTATCCTGTAGCCTTGTAAATTCAAGTATGAGAACGAGGGGTGTTCGATGCATTTTTCTACTAAAACGCTGTGTTCATACGTGATATTGTCGAGTCTGACTATGTTTCTTCTCTATCGACATTATTTGCTATCCGTATGAGTTAGAAAGGGGAATGTTTAGTCAGCTAGCTTGTTATATAAATGCCAATAGCTGAGTGATTTCAAATATCCAAATTCTGGAGCATGGCAAAAAACACTGAGCATCTTTTATTGAAAGGAAACATCTTTGACTTTTCATCAACTGTTTGGCTATCAGTGGGAGCAGGTTCAGGTGTGTGCCCACCCCAGAGTGTTGGTGGGAATTTGGAGTACCCAGCTTGATGCCTGCTAAATTTTTTAGGATAGACTCAACGCTGACTTTTAGAAAGCGTAGCATATTCGGGGAAGCCTTTCTTCTATTGTTACTTCAGCTCTTTTAGCAAAGCACCCACACTTTTGTTCATCTATGCAAGGAACAATGGTGACGATGAGGCAGGATTCTGGGAGCATTCACCTCCTATGGAATACAAAACCGGGTGGTTCAGGGAAGCACTTTTCTTGTGCATAATTGGGGTGCAGATTAAGATGCAGGTTCAGGGGGAATACAAACCTAATTGCTCAGAGCCAGTATTAAGACTCAGGGGAATTTGGAATTTTACTACATTTAGCCATTAAAAAACAAATACAGCTGTCACTTCTCACCATCCTTAAAATGACTGTTGACAAGAGCAAGTCTTGTTTTCTTTAAAGCAACAAAGATGTTTTAAACAATGTTGGTCTGTGACTTGAGAAATATAGTTTTTATCTAATTTGCTGAATATATGATATTTGTGCCTCATTATATAGTTACATTTTGAGATGAAAATATTTTTTTCAGACAAATGTGTGTATTTATATAGTAAACCATCAGGGCACACATGGTAGGTGTCATATTAAGCTCTAACCGGGACTGTATACATTGCCTTATGTCCACTTGCGTTAGGATGCACAGAATTTCACACTGCTTGGGATGACAGCACATCTTTAGGGACACATTGGCATCCAGAAGGCACATTCTATGACAAAAAATATTAACAAGATTTAATTAAAAAATGAAGTCTAACCCTAAGATGCACTTTTCCCATTCTCATTTTAGATATGGTAGGGCTTATGTATTTTTAAATGTTTTATTCATCCACATACCCACAGAGTGCTGCAGGACACATGTATGCACACACATATCCATGTGCACACACGTACATGCACATGTGTGCGCGTTCGGGCCTCTACACACACGTGCATGGGACACCTGGCAGCCCCTTCTCACACACGGTGGGCGCTGGCTTGTTCAGAGGTTTCCTTATGGCCCGTGGGGTGCGTCCCTGACTCTGACGACAGGACATACTGAATACGTTCACACTGTCACTTTCTGCACTGCCGTGTGAGGCACAGGAAGGGCGGGGGAGTGATGGCAAAGCTGTTTTGACACAGAAAGAAATAGCAGAAATGATGATTTGGAGTCTTTGTTTTATTTGATGGGGAAAAATGTCATTTATTTCTATAAGTAATTGTAAAAGAAGAATTTTATACTGCAGTTACCATTTTCAAGCTTGCTCATTCATCAATTTCCTGTTATAGGGGTGGGGGAGGGCACAGGTGTGCCGATGGTGTGGAGGGTGAGGGTTTTCCTGGAGAAAACCCCGAGGTGCTTGCTGACTTTGTTTTTTTTTTGGCGATTGAATAGCCTTTCTCTTAAATATAGTTTGGGCTTAAAGACTGTGCTCATTTTCCTCGTGAAGTATATTGTCTTACAGTTTCACCTCTGAAAATAAAATTTTCCCTAATGCTATAAAATATATTCTAGTACGTTTGTATCCATAAGAATTACAGATTTTTAGAAAATTCTAGCTTTTAATGAAAGAAAGATTTTTGGAAAACTATAGTGTGTGAAAACAAAGGATCATCATAAATAATCACTCTAGCTGAACTTGTAAGTTTTTATGTTTGTCTCTCTGTCAAAGTAAAAAAAATTCTTTTAAAAAAGCATCTTGGAAAATAATTATGAGAATTCACTGATAATATAAAATAAACCTAGTTATGCTGATAAAATGACTCTTTCCTGTCACTATAATGGAGAGAACTTTTGTGCCAGACACCAATATTAGTATCAAAGGGATTTCAGGCAAGCCCTGTGCCATCTGAGCTTGTGTTGGTTTCCGGTTGAGTACAGAAAACAGTTGTGTGGGCAGTGTTAGTGCATCATGCAGCACCTTGATGAATAATGTGGATCTGACTATAGCATATGCAAATATCAAAAGCTCCCTAACTTGATGCCACACTTTGGTTTTCCTCCAACACCTGTGTGTCCCCCTGGCACTTACATACATCCACACCCCGACTGACATTCCCAAGATTGCCTTTGCCATTTGTCATCTTTATCCGATGTGTTTATGAGAACATACCACTCGAGTTTAACATGGAGACTCATTTCTGAGATGAAAGCCCTGTGTGGGTTTTGGGAACTCTGAAAGATCCTTCCTTCCTTCATCTCTCAATCACATGTTCTAAAACGCCCCCTAAGCTAGGCTTATAGAAATTTACTTTTTAGAGGTAATTTTGTATTGCGGTGTGGCAAGGAGTAGCAGATGAAGTGTGGCAGAGGCAATTGTCACCAGGCAGTGGTCGGTCTCCTGACATTGTTTGCTGATTCTTTGTGACACCTTGCTCAGCATAGTTAGAATAGATGGGTGGTAGCTCTGAGTTGTGTTTCTTTACATTAACTTCTGCTGTTTGAAGAGGGAGATGATATACAGCTCTCTAGTGCCGTTCTGAAGATCTTGCATCAGGTGAATCCTACCTGGTGATAAATCTCTTCTAGTTTCAGGTGGTCTTTTGATGCCAGGCTGGAGGCCAGTGCTTTGGGTCTCACCTGCTCATGCTGAGTGCGTAGATCCAGACTCTCCACACTGCTCCAGGGTGGGTGGTTCCTTTCCCACAGGAGGGTAGTGCCATTGTCTGGGGCTTGGCGTCGGGTTTGCATAGTCTGGGTGTGTGGAGCAAGAGGTGTCCACTGTGTGTCAGTTTACAAGCAGTGCAGCAAGCACCACTGTTCTGTCCTCCTTTGCATGGGAGAGCCATTCACTTTCTGCCCTTCTTCACTTTAAATCCTCTTTTAATTTTTCAAGATTCTCATTTATTTCTCTCTTCTTTTTCTTCCCGACATCACTGAAAATCAAGGAAAAGTTTTCATTCTTTCCAGCACAGTTTTTGCCCCAACTTGGATTATCTTGTTGTCGTATGCAGCTGACTCCAGACAAAAGATTAATATCGGATACACTTAAGAGAAGATCAGGAAGGATCTTAAAATGAGGTTTCATGTTTCTCACTTAATTTGAAATTGAATTCTCAGAAAGGGAGAAAAAGAAGAGATTATATTTCTTTTAGGGAACTTATCTATGGATTCCTCATTAAAATTGGAACCAGAAAAAAAAAATAGGTCATTTTATTTACAGATCCCACAGTTCTTAACAATGACTTCTCTTTGGGCTTAACTAAAGAAAGAGTTTTGTTATATACCATACTCCAAGCAAATCAGTGCATTAATGATTGGTTCCAGGCAACTAAAATTCACCAAAGTGCTGGAAAATTTTTTGTCCCTATCATATCAGAGCAGAAGTGGCCTTTTAGCATTGCTTGGCAGAGTGTCAGCCTTCCTACAAGAAATCAGAACCATGTTAGTAGATTAATGTGTATCTTGCTCGCATTTTATATTCCTTTCTGACTGGGAAGGAGTACTCTTTGCCTGTATCTGCTTTCTCTGCATTTTTTATTTCCTGATATTTTGACTTTCATCAAAACCACCTGCTCTCTCCGTGACGAAGGAGAAGTTACTTTACAAGCGATCAATTATAAATTTGGAAGAAGGTGTGTTTTGCAAAATCCTACAATGAGTTGTAGCTATACATTCATCACTTAGGTGTACGTGAGCCCCTTTTGTGACTTGGCCCCTTTGAGTAAATGTATTTTGATACAATGGCCATCTGTTCATGGGTATCACATTTGCCAGTCTAAAAAATAGTTTGATATAGATAAACATGTAATTTGGTATGATTATATAGTTCCACCAGGTGGTAATGCAATAGCAAAGTTTTGTGTTTACTATAAGGCAGTCAGCAAGCAGAGACTAAAGACTGCATTTTGTATTTGTCACTTTTGTATATCCATTTACCTCTTTCACAGCCAACTCTCAATTATGCGTGCTAATGAGGAAAGCAGAGCATGGATAAACCAAGTTTCCTAATCTGGCTGCAGCCAGCATGCTGCCATCTTCCCCTTGGGCCCTGGGGGGACTAGTCCCAAGAGCAGCACCATGGCCTGGTTTGGGCTTCCCAGCTACTCTTCCTTCCTCTGCTTTTGGGCACATGTTCTCATAATCAGTGAAGCCACTATAAGGTAGACAGAGGAAGGAGGATAAGGAGAAGGGTCCAGATAATCCGTCCACACACCTTCAACATGGGTAGACACAAACAGTGGGTCAACTTGCATCAGGATAGGGTGATCATCATTTTGTCCCTATTGTTCTCTTTATTGTGCATGCAAAGTCTTGAGTGGCATGAGGCTAAGTTGGGGTGCTCTCCCACAGTGGCAGGAGCGCAGGATATCTGTGCATAGGTTGCTGTCTATATATCCTGTGAGTCTACAGGGCATGGCATCTGGGAGCAGGTGTCTCAGTCTGGGAGCTATTGTAAATTGACCTATATACAACAAAAAATTTATTTTTTCCAAGTTTTGGGGCTAGAAGAGTAATGTCTGATATCTGTTGAGAGCTGCTTCCTGGTTCACAGAAGGCCTCTTCTCACTGTGTCTTCTATGGTGGACAGTGCAGGCAGCTGTCTGAAGCCTCTTCAACAAAAGCACTAATCCCACTGATCACCCTTGTGACTTGATCACCTCCTAGTGCCCTCACATTGATTTTCACATGTGAAGGAGACACACGAAACACAGATAAACACCGAGTTGGGCTTAATGATGATGATAATTCTGCCATTTCCATGAACACTTCTTACAACCCCAGAAGACACCAGTCATTATCATGACTGTCCTATTGGGGAAATCAAGGACCCGAGGAGGGAGTGCATGTGTTGGCTACCCTGTCCACAGGTGGCTCAACCTTCGCTCCCACCAGGTCTCCAGACCTGGCAACTTCTTCTTCCCTGTCCTCATGTCACACATTAGCACAGGCCTTGACAAGATAAGTGAATGTTTCACTCTGTTCTTCCTGGCCCGTGTCCAGTCTGCCTGAGAGCACCCTTTCTTCAGATCTCCCCTGAGCCAGGAGTCGGCTGTGTGTGACAGGTGTGTGTTTTGGTGGGGGGCTTGTCTCTGAAAGTCTGATGGACATAGCAAAATTCATGTGTTCTTTCTTCATGAATTGGCTGCTCTGGGATGGGACCTTCACAGCCTTTGTTCCATGACACCAATCTTCTTGTTTTCCCCAGGCCCTGAACTATTAAAATGAAACTTAACTCATTTTAGAGCCTTCTGAGGGTTTCTGTCTCTGGAATCCAGTCACTTGGCCTCTGATTCCCTTCTGAAAGTGTGGGGTTCCCCTGTGAATTGACCTGGAGGGTAGAGATGGGTGCTCAACATGCTTCTTTGCAAGGACAGGGTCTGAAGGGGCATTGCAGCTTGGAAGCCCAACACTGGCTTCCTGGCTGAGCCGAGAAAGGGCCTCTACCACTCCTGTGTGGGGCAGGCATTAGAAGAGTAGCAGGTTGAGTGCTGGTTGGTGCTGTCTGATAGAACTGCCAGGAGGGGTGCTTGGGTTCATTGTTATTTAATCGTTATTATTATTACTGAGGCCTTGGAACTAAGCCCCTTCTCTTGGGGTCTTGGTCTTGGAATGGAGGTAGGAACGGGTAAGGTGAGGCAGGCAGAGCCTTGCAGAATTGATCCTGCAGCATACCATGGTGTTCTCTTCTGCTTGTCTGTCTATGGGGCACTGGCACCCCTTCATACCCAGCGAAGGCCATGGCTGTCCACTCACGCACCTTTCTTTGGTCAGGATAACTTGAGTGAGTGAGAGGCTGCCCTGACCAGTCCTTTGGCTCAATGCTCCCTGGACACAGGTAGCAAAAGAATGGGTGGAGAGGTTATCTGTGGATAACCAAGGGGAAGGGTGGGTGGTAAAGATGCTTAGGAAACAGAAGGGTGGCTTCTGGCTTATGGGGCACAGGAATTCAGTGGTGTGGTGTGAACAGCCCTCCTCAGGCAGGCTTTCATAGCTTTGTGCTACCACATGTGTCTTGTAAGATTAGAGTGAAGAAGCTAACTGATTAAAAATAGACAGCTAGGAATGGTGGTGCGACGTATAATCCCAGCACTCTGGGAGGCTTAGACAAGAGGATCATACATCTGAATCCATCCCGAGTAGCTTAGTGACTTAGTGAGACCCTGTGTCAAAATAAAAAGGGTTGGAGGAGCAGCTCAGTATGAAAGTCATGGGCACAATCCACGGTGCCCCACCCTCAAACACATGAGGTATGGCCAACTATTATGTTGCAGTAATAAAATAGCTGGAGAATAGAAAATTACCAGGATTAAATAAACTGGAAGAGTATGTGATAAAAGTAGAAATGCTAGGTTAGAGGTGAGGATAAAGTAAGCAGCCATGGTGGCTAAAGGCTAAGCAGTGACCTCGGCTAGCCACTCCCCTGTCTGTGGCCTCCTTAGAGTACACCCAGAGTGGTTGTGGAATCGGGGGCCTGAATAGGAGGGATATGGGAAGCAGCCAGTGTGTCGGGACTGGAAGCAGCTAGGAGGGCACCGCTGGGCACACAGGGAAGGACCCAGAGATGCTCGAAACCAGCACGGTCTGCATCCTTGCTTGTTCCAGCCCCTTGACTTGTGAACATTAAAATGATGATGACAATGATAATGATGATAATATAACAGTAACAATTAACAAGATATTTCTGATATTCCTGTCCAATTGGGCCACACCATTCTCTCTGGTCTCAGAATTCTGCCGGTGGCTCTGCTGGTGGGTGCTTGAGGAAGGTTTGCACCTGCTAATTTATTCCAGAAATAGTGTGTGATAACCCATGTTTGTTGAAATGCAAACATTGAAAGATTTTGAAGATTCATATTTTTATCAGATAAGAGTTTGAAAATACAACTATTTATCAAGAGCCACTTCACCCAACAGTAACCCATGCATTCATTATCTAGAAGGAACACTGTTAACATTCTCTGAAAAGGATCTTCTGTTGTACTTGTCCATGGTTTTATCTCTTGCCCTTTTCATCTAATGACTTTCCCTCTATCAGTAAAGTTTCTTAATATTTGAAGGATATCACCTCTTAGTAATGAACTCTAACTCCTTTATCCCTTGCTGTTGAAGATTTAGATTGTGGGAAGCTTTATGTGGCACAGTACTCTAAGAGACATCTTTATTTATAAAACTGTTTTTGCATTTCATAGTATCCTTTTAGACAACACTTTAAAAATAAAATTATTGAGTCAGAGAGTGTCAAATATTGAAATGTATCTTAACTTTTTTATTCAAGAATGTCTTATTTATAATGCCACATCTGGTATATAGCAGGTTTTTTGAACACTTATTGGAGAATTACTTTAGACTATTCTTTCCATCATTCCTCCATGTTGCTCCTGGTGTTTAGATGCTGAGAAGACAAAGGAAAATAACTTGGTACCATTGAGGCAGAGGGGAGAGTACTTGAACTAGAAGTCAAGTTCATGTTTTCATCATTTGTTTTCTGTATAATGTGGGAAAATTGGTCAAATTCTCTGAGCCTCAGTTTTTTTCTTCTGCTAAAGAGGCATTTTGGTGATCCTTACCTTAAAGGGCTGTGCTGTGAGGGTGCAGTGAAGCAATGGGGTGAAAATGCTCAACCTTTTTGACTTGTAATATTAGCAAATATTTGTAAGTGGACTGGGATAACACAAGGCTTGGTCCTCACAGGTGTTTTTGAGGAATTGGAGAGGCCCAGGCCTAGTGTGATGAAACTTTACTTCCACTGTCCTGATCTGTCCACCCTGGGATCAAAATTGACCCTTTGTTCCATGTTTTCACACTGTATGTAGAGCCCTTCTGCTAGTCACTTAGTAGTTAGCTCAAGTATCAGATCAACTGTTGTGGTATTACAGTGCTTTGTGTTCAGTAGCCCTCAGTGTAGTAAAGTGTGTCATTGTATTGTATATTACTTATTGTTAATCTTTCTCTTGCCTAATTTATACATTGAACTCTATCCCCAGTGTGTATATATAGAAAAAAGCATAGCAGGTATAAGGTTGAGTACTGTCTGTGTTAGATTTCCCTTGCCTTAAGATGGCTGCCACATAGAATAGCAGCCTCCATGTTAAAATATGACTTCTCCCAACAAAGGACAGGCTGCTTCTTCCCATCATGCCTCTTCTCCACCCAAAAGAATAACCTGATACTTGCTACCTCCTAGCAGCTAGTGATGTCACAAGCCCCTCCTAGTGATGTCACAGGCTCCTCCAATCTCTTAATACTAAATCATTCAATCCCACCCCAGCTCCTAGAAGCCCCACCCCAGTCCTATAAAAGAAGCTGCTTGTTTTGCCATGTTGCTTTCTGTCCTTTGTTCGGAGAGAGCCTAGCAGATCCTCCCCATAATAAAGGCTCATTATGGTTCAGGTCTGATCCTGGTTTTTGGCTCTTTTTACCTAACAGTCTGCAGTTATAGGTATCCACCGGTGATCGGCACACCTTCATGGATTGCCTACCTAGGAGACCATGGCATGCATTGAGTCTAACGAAGCAGCCTGTAGGCTGTTGTGACTAGTGGGATGTGTGGTGGTTGGGGCACACAGAGTAATGAACTACAGTGATGCTCATCCTTGACACAGCTGAACTAGTTCAAGTGGAGTGTTTCTTTTAAATTATTTGCTGGGGATGGAACCTCTATTCCCAGAGATAGCAGGCAGTTGCTAGTAGTTGGTCCTGACCTAGGCACCTGCCTGTGGCTAGTGCTGGAGACTGCCCACACAATAGGCCCAGGCACCATAGATCTTCACACCAGCTCCTCATCGGGATGCCCTGTAGCCTTCCTTGACTTCTTTAAAGTCTGAAAACAGAGGGCCCAACTAGCATGGCCCAGGCCAGGCTCCTTCCAGGGGACGAGTCTGAGCCATAGTCCTCAGCGTGGGGTACCTGGACTGAGGGGTCTAAGCAGATGGACCCTCAGAATAGGATCATCCTATACCTTTAATCATTATGAGCAAAATGAAAAAGTGAGTGAATTTGGCAGTCGTCTTAAATTTTGTAAGGGTGCTGCAGAAACATCCAGAGCATCGTCCAGATGTTGGTGCCTGTAGTTAAAGCCTGAGGTCTTGCACAGTTCATTATTTCTCATACTAGTGGTGCAGTATTAACTGAACTGAAATTCCCTGTAATTTTGTTAGTGGGCTGCTGCTGTGTGTTCCACTATGAACAAATGCACATGTGTGCTTGGTTGCTTTGTGGTTTCATGCAGAGGTGGGGTTGGTTAGGCCCTGCTACAAAGGAGCCTAGTGTGTGCAGGTATTCTGAAGGACCTGAGCTAGTGGGCTCACCACATGACAATTCACTTGTCTCTCTGTGTATGCACTCATACACTGTCTGTGTATGAGTCTATGTGCATGTGTGTGCTCATGTGCACACGAGTGATTGTGCATGTGCCATGAGTGCTTCCCTGGAGCCCAGAGCCTTCATTTACAGATGCAGACACCTCCTAGTGCTCCTGCCTGCCCCTGGCATCCTCCCTTGGGGCAACAAGGTGTTTTCTGTCCCTCTTGTCATTTTACCTGAAAATGCTATGTTCTTTGCTATGTTCCCTTAGGATCTGGCTCTGATAATGTGATAATGAATGATTATATTTAATGAGACACCCCTCTCAAGTCTTTTCAGTGCATTTTAATAGGGGTTTTCTTAACCCTATATTTCCCAGTAGAATAGTATTAGTTCAGCTATTTGTTCTCTTTAAAATGATGATGATGATGATGATGATGATGATGATGGTGGTGGTGGTGGTGGTGGTGGTGGTGATGGTGGAGGAGGAGGACAGGGAGAAGAGAAGAAAAACATAGGTCAGATAAGTTTAGGAAGTGGTGAATGCGAAAACCTCCCCTTGGGAAATAGCAAGATAAATCACATTGTAAAGGGTCTAAGGTGACCTGCAATAAAAATCAAGGTTTTATCTAGCACTTTGTATGCGCTCCAGGTCTCTCATCATAGGACAATTGTTGATAGATTATAAGTGCCCCTGAGAAAGGCTGCTTTCAGTACAGGAAATCACTGTGCTGCGTATTTGTAGGCCTGTGGTAGGCCAATGGACTATACACCATTGCCTTTTGCAATTAAAAAATTACTTTGATAAAATATTCATAACATAAAAGTTACCATTTTAATCTTTGTCAGGTGTTATGGTTCAGTGGTGTTGAGAACATTGATGTTGCTGTGTAGCCATTCCCATCTCCAGAACTTTGTCCATCTTGCAAAACTGAAACTGTAGCTGTGAAATATAATTCTGTAGTCTCTCTTCCCAAAGACCCTGTCGTCCACCATTGCCTTTCTCTGAACTTGACTACTATCAGAACCTCACATTAGGTGAATCATAGTATTTGGCCTTTTGTGACTGGCTTTTTTTTTTTTTTTTTTTTTTTCACAATGTTCTCAAAGTTGAACTAGGTTGTAGCAGGTGTCAGTGTTACCTTCAAGGACTGATGGCATTCCATTGTGTGGGTAGACCATTCTTTTTTCATCCACTCATCCATCATTAGACACTGGCTTGTTTCCCCCTTTTGGCTATGGCATATGGTGCTCCATTGAATGATGAAGGACAGTAGTGGCCCTTGGTCACCTGCTTGGCAACCCCAGTCAGGTGGAACTTTGCTCTGTCAGGCAGGAGACTGGGGTTCCTGTGCTGCCTTTGTTTTAGTGAAAATCAGAGTAATTTTATTGCTTGCCATCAAAGAGTATTTTTATATATGGAAACCATATATTTCCCATTAGATAACATCTTGCCCTAAAAGTTGACAGCCTTCCATGATGGGTGATTCCAAATATTTGCTACATGGAAGTCATGAAAGAACGCTCATATCAGGGGAGGAACGGCCTGTAAGAGGGGTTCCTGGGGGATATGGTTGGGTCCTTGCCTGCCCCACCCAGCTCCTCTCTACCAAACTGGGGTGATGTTGCTCCACAGCTCAGGTTCCTTTTTAGTGACGGATTCACTCAGGAGGGGAAGGGGCTGTGTGCAGCAAAGTAGGCAGAGTTGGGGTGGCCTTGTAGCCCGGGAGCCTCACTGAGAAACGTCTTTTTAAAGATCACCTAACTGCTGTCCTTGAAGATGATTTACTCTTTCTAACTGTGATTCATTTTTCTCTCTTAGCTTATGTTCCTGAGGAAGAATTGAAGGCAGCAGAAATAGATGAGGAGCATGTGGAGGATGGTGGGCTGTCTTTGGACGTTCAGGAGAGCGAGTTTGTATGCGATGAAGAGACGGAGATCAAAGAGGCCCAGAGCTACCAGAACTCCCCTGTCAGCACTGCAACCAACCAGGATGCTGGCTATGGCTCGCCATTCAGTGAGAACAGCGACCAGCTAGCCCATTTCAAAAGCTCTTCCTCCAGAGAAGAGAAAGAGGAGCCACAGTGTCCAGACGGCATCTCCTACCCCCAGGACAGCTTGGCACAAATCAAAGCTGTGTATGCGAACTTGTTCTCGGAGTCCTGCTGGTCTAGCTTAGCTTTGGATTTGAAGAAGTCCAGTTCGACCACCAGCAACAGCGATGCTGGCCAGAAGGAGAGTTCCACCCCCCCCCCCACCCCCTCCACCACTACCACCAATACCGTCAGTACCACGGCAAGCACAGCCAGCACCAGCTGCAGCACCAGCACCAGCCACAGCAGTACCACCAGTAACAGCAGCAGCTCTGGGTATGACTGGCACCAGGCTGCCTTGGCCAAGACGCTGCAGCAGACGTCATCCTATGGGCTGCTCCCTGAGCCCAGCCTATTCAGCACTGTGCAGCTCTATCGACAGAACAACAAACTATATGGCTCTGTGTTCACCGGTGCCAGTAAGTTTCGGTGCAAAGATTGCAGTGCTGCTTATGACACGTTGGTGGAACTGACAGTGCACATGAACGAGACAGGCCATTACCGCGATGACAACAGGGACAAGGACTCTGAGAAGACTAAGCGGTGGTCTAAGCCCAGGAAGCGCTCCCTGATGGAGATGGAGGGAAAGGAAGATGCACAGAAGGTGCTGAAGTGCATGTACTGTGGACACTCCTTTGAGTCCCTGCAAGACCTCAGCGTCCACATGATCAAAACAAAGCATTACCAGAAAGTGCCTCTGAAGGAGCCAGTGCCAGCCATCACCAAACTGGTCCCTTCTACCAAAAAGCGAGCACTTCAGGATCTGGTGTCCCCTTGCTCTCCAGAGCCAGCAGGCATGGCCACAGAGGTTGCCCTGAGCGAGTCAGCCAAGGACCAGAAAACTGCAAACCCGTATGTCACACCGAATAACCGCTATGGCTACCAGAATGGTGCTAGTTACACGTGGCAGTTTGAGGCCCGCAAAGCGCAGATCCTGAAGTGCATGGAGTGTGGCAGCTCCCATGACACCCTACAGCAACTCACAGCCCACATGATGGTCACTGGTCACTTCTTGAAGGTAACAACCTCAGCTTCCAAGAAAGGGAAGCAACTGGTTCTGGATCCTGTGGTGGAAGAAAAGATCCAGTCTATACCCCTCCCCCCTACCACCCACACCCGGCTGCCAGCGTCCAGCGTCAAGAAACAGCCGGACTCTCCCGCTGGATCCATGGCCTCTGAAGAAAAGAAAGAGCCCGAGAAGGAGAAGGCACCAGTGGTGGTGGTGGGTGACATGGATAAGAAGATCAAGGAGGAGAGTGATGACACTGCTGAGAAGTTCGAGCCCACCACTCTGTACCAGTACTTGCGCGAGGAGGACCTGGATGACAGCCCCAAGGGGGGTGTGGACATTCTGAAGTCCCTGGAGAACACCGTGTCCACAGCCATCAGCAAAGCGCAGAATGGTGCGCCCTCTTGGGGGGGCTACCCCAGCATCCATGCAGCCTACCAGCTGCCGGGCACCGTGAAGCCACTGCAGGCCGCTGTGCAGAGTGTACAGGTGCAGCCATCCTATACCAGCAGCGTGAAGTCGCTGTCCACCACAGAGCACAATGCCCTCCTACACTCCCCGGGGAGCCTTACACCCCCACCGCACAAGAGCAATGTGTCTGCCATGGAGGAGCTGGTTGAGAAGGTCACAGGCAAGGTCAGTGTCAAGAAGGAGGAGAGGCCTGCAGAGAAAGAGAAGAGCTCCCCCACCAAGGTTGCATCCCCTGTGGCAAAGGAGAATAAAGATTTTCCTAAGTCAGAGGAAATAGGTGGCAAGCAGCAGAAGAAGGGGCAGGAAGCTGAGACTGGGAAGCCCAAAAAGGAGAGTCCAGTGGATGCTCACACCCCAAATGGCACAGAGCCTCTCAAAGCTAAGGTCACCAATGGCTGTAACAACTTGGGGATCATCACAGACCATTCTCCAGAACCTTCCTTCATCAACCCACTGAGTGCTTTGCAGTCCATCATGAATACCCACCTGGGCAAGGTGTCAAAGCCCGTGAGCCCCTCTCTGGACCCATTGGCAATGCTGTACAAAATCAGTAACAGCATGTTGGACAAGCCCGTTTACCCCACAACACCAGTGAAGCAGGCTGATGCCATTGACCGCTACTACTATGAAAACAGTGACCAGCCCATCGATCTGACCAAGTCCAAGAACAAACCTCTGGTCTCTGGCATGGCTGATTCTGTGTCATCGCCTCTTCGGGAGAGTGCCCTCATGGATATCTCTGACATGGTGAAAAACCTCACGGGTCGCCTGACCCCCAAGTCCTCCACACCCTCCACAGTGTCTGAGAAGTCTGATGCAGATGGGAGCAGCTTTGAGGAGGCACTGGATGAGCTGTCACCTGTCCACAAGAGGAAGGGACGCCAGTCCAACTGGAACCCGCAGCACCTGCTCATCCTGCAGGCTCAGTTTGCCTCCAGTTTGCGGGAGACAGCGGAGGGCAAGTACATCATGTCGGACCTGGGCCCTCAGGAGCGTGTGCACATCTCCAAGTTCACGGGCCTCTCCATGACCACCATCAGCCACTGGCTGGCCAATGTGAAATACCAGCTGCGAAGGACAGGGGGAACAAAATTCCTCAAGAACCTCGACACAGGGCATCCTGTTTTCTTTTGCAACGATTGTGCCTCTCAATTCAGAACTGCTTCCACATACATCAGCCATCTGGAGACACACTTGGGCTTCAGCCTAAAGGACCTCTCCAAGCTGCCACTCAGTCAGATTCAAGAGCAGCAGAATGTCTCCAAAGTCCTCGTGAGCAAGACTTTGGGCCCACTGGGGGCTGCCGAGGAAGACTTGGGCTCCACATTCCAGTGCAAGCTCTGCAACCGGACATTTGCGAGCAAGCACGCAGTCAAACTGCACCTTAGTAAGACGCATGGCAAGTCGCCGGAGGACCACCTGATCTATGTGACTGAGTTGGAGAAACAATAGCGTCCAGGTATGCAAGTGATCGCCGGACACTGCACTAATGTCGTCTTTGTACTGCACTAGGCCTGGCCTGAGCCGCTGAAATCAGTCTTTCCTTTGTTGCTGGACTGCCTATCTGGACCTTGGTTTTTCTTACACATATTTTGTAGTTATATTTATATGCTCTTTGTCTGATCTGTGCATGTTATTTTTCTTTTTTCCGTGAGTCAAAGTCTGACCTTTATTTTCAACATCTGTTCTTGATGTTAAGCTATCTTTTGTAGGAAATAGTGGGGCACACTACTCAGAGACATTATTTAGCAGTAAAGAAAGACACAAATAGCAATGATAAAAAGACATCCTAAAATTATGAAATTGCCATGCTAATAAAGGTCATAGAACCTGGTAGTGTCAAATTTAACCCTTTGAGGACTATAATCACATCTCTGTGCCTTTCACTCAAAAAGAAAAAAAAAAGAAAGAAAAAAAGCTTAAAGGCATTTCATTCAGATCAAAAGCTGTGTCAGACACAAAACTTATTTAATAATTAAAGCGAGCTTTTATATGCAGGACTGGTTTGTGAGGAAAACATGCATGTAGCTGTTGGAAGACAGCTGTCTAGGACTCACGGGGTTAGCAAGCCACAACTTTACATGTTTAAAATAAAAAATAAAACAAAAAACATAAACAACAGCAACAAATACCCCAGTCACCACTATGCCCAAACCCTCTGGATGCTGAAAAATGCCACTTTTGGCAAAAAAAGTATGCAAGCTATTATTTAAAAATGTGTAAAAATGCTATTTCTTTTTTTTTCCTGTAAAATACTGCAGTTTATAGTTATTTACAAATGTAAGCTTTGGTACAAGCTGATATTTCAATAGCGTGCTGCATTGGTAAATGAAAAAGAAAAAAACAAAACAAGGGGCAAATGTTGGAGTCCTTACCTTGTAAATTGCCAGAATCAGCTTAAAAACTGTATGTTACATATCGTATCATTTTAACCTATTCAACTTTCTTTGTACCTTCTGGCTGTATGCTTTCTCTTTTAACTTTTTATATTGTCATTTTATATTAAATTTCTGTGTATATAATGTAAAACCACAATTTTTGAATAAAATTTAGTTCCTGCAGCTTGATTTAAATAGAAAAATTTTACTGGCACCTGCATCTTCCCAGATGCATGTACTCAGAGGAACTATCAGACAAACTAAATAAATAAAAACAGAGCAAGCAATGCACTATTAATTATACATTTTGATGTTCTGTCATTAATATTGTACAGTACATTTTGGTTCACACGATTAAATCCACTGTTTTCTCAAATGTAAAATAAACCCACATGCAGTTCTTGATTTACACAGATTGTCATGTCGTCATTATTTTGCCTTTGAGATGTTATTTCAGCAACAAGAGCCATTGCTTTTGCAATCAACCAACAAACATTCTACTCAGAATCTTCAGTTCATGATTTGTGTGCTGACATGCTTCATTCAGATGATAAGTATTGCATTTTTAAAAGTGATAATTAAATTTTTTACCTCAAATGGGTTCCAAGGATTACCGAATTTAGTCATTGAGCGATGGCTGCTTGGTACCTAAATGGGCTCCTGTGTTCCCTTCAAAGAACCCTTTTGCACTGTTTAGAAATATTTGTAATTAACCTTTGTGTACCTCTGGGCCTTGATGATGAGCGTAGAGGGGAGGTCTTGTTCCAGTAGCATAGACCCCAGGGATCTTGGAATTTGTTCTGTGTTGCTGTAGAGATAGAAAACCCCATTTCTGAGTGTTTTTTTTTTTTTAAAAGGTGCAGTTTAAAAAACAAAAACTGGCTGCTCTTTCAACCAGTGTTCGAGGTGAATCTTACTTTTGCAGATTGCCAGAGAGCACTGAGCGTTCCCCTGAACCCTTGTCCTGTCGGAGTGATGACTTGAACCTGAGGTAGCACTTAATGCCAGTGGGACATTCTACATTTTTACCTTTTGCTTAAATTTTCATTACATTGCGTCCTGAGAAAGGCTAGTACTTACATGGCTCTATTCCGGAGCAGCTAAACAATTGTGATATTTTAATTATTTTCCGGCTATCACCCATGACAGCAAGGATCATCCTGTTACCATTAATGGTGGAGGAGGAGCCTCCGGTCCAGGTGAGTTATGTTTGTACAGGCTTCCACACTAATGCAGTAGGGCACCAGGGAGGGTGGCTAAATTTTTCTGACTTTTTTCATTGGTAAATAGCTGTGTCCTTTAGGAGCTTTCAGCCATTTAGACATTTCAGTTCAATTACTGGGTGATTATGTACTTTGGGCTCAGGGGGTGACAGAGAGGAATAACAATTAGGCCAATGAAGGTAGCATGGAGTCTCTGCATAATCATCCTTGAAAGTTGTATTTATCTTACTACATACCCGCAAATATTTCACCCTTATAGTAAAAGAGTTGTGAAGCGGTAGGTGAAGTGGCATAATGGGAGGTGTAGCTCCCAGAAGAGGCTTATTGGGGACAACCCCAGTGTCAGTGTTGCTTACAGTCTTGAGTTCTGATCATTTTGGGACAGTTACAGAATGTGGGATTTCCTTTCTTAGTTGTTTTTTCTTTGTAATTCCTCAACATTGCTAAATTGTCATCGCTGTATTTCCTTAGTCAATAGGTAGGAAAGGTTTTCTTAATACCACAGAGGATGATGATCCCAGACCATACTACTGAGTCTTACTATGTTCTGGGAGCTGTTCTACATGCTGTACACACGTGAACTTGGTCCTTCCTCACAGCTCACTGCACTAGGTTCTGTGCCCTTCATGCCCTGAGCAGATGAAGAGTCCCAGCACAGCAGGAATGAAGACTTGCCTGTCACGTAGCCCATGACAAACAGAACCTGGGCTTTGAGCCCAAGGAGCTCATGCAGCATCACCCAAGGACAGGCCTCAGGTGAGGCTCTTTGATTTTACCCCAGCACAAGGCCATGGAATTTTCTATGGGGTCAGGAGCTAGAGCCCACCTCGGGAGATGGGGCGGAGTTAGGCTTGGGCCAGGGGACCTGCATCAATCAACAGCAGCCCATAGTGGGTCACAGACTGCCACTGCTCCATCTTCTGCTGGATCTGACAAATGAGCTGAAATAATGTTTGTTGTGAGTTTGTCAACAACTTCAATTTCATATAGGTTTATTTAGTACAGAGCTTAACTTGTGTTAGAAATAGATCGAATAATCAAAGAAGAAATCATACTCACAATTTAAAGATTTACTCGTTTCTGCTTCGTCCATTTATGCTAGAATAAACATACTGTCCTTTTTTGTGTCCCAGCAAATGGGCCTCTCACCTGGTATGAGGTTCTCTTTGTCCATTGAGCCCTCTCTTGCCTCCAGGCAACAGATCCTATCTGCCTCTTCTGTGGCATAAGGACAAAATAGCCCTGCATGGCTGGAGAGAGCCCAGGGTGTGGGAAGGAGCACCGAGAGAAGGCAAGTAACTTCCCAGGGGAGCATTTTTGTCATCATCGTGCATGTGGAAAAATAATTTTCATGCTATATTTGCAGTTTGAGCCTTGGGTTTAATAACTAACTGAAAAGTTTTTTCTTTCAAATGTTGGATTTTTGGTTTGAGATGTTCTCCAGCATGCGCTCTGGGTAAGGATGTTGCAGTTTAGTCAATATTTGAACAGAGATAAAGCCAGTGAAGCTCCAACAGACAAGAGTTTATGTAAGAGAAACAGACTTTTAGACAGTATACAAAAAAGGAGTGATTAAAAAGTTTTAAGGCTTATGTCTCTGTAATTCTATAATTGATAATCTTTAGAAAGCCACTAAAGCATTCCTAAACTATTTTGGAATTTTTGGAAACTTGTATGTACAAAGGCTTCTGCTTTTTACCAAGATATATTTTATTTACTTTATTATAATTGCTCTGAAAATGGTAGATACTACTGAAAGCTATTTAAATTGTGAATTTAAAAGATAACTTAGAAAAAAATCTCTTTTGAAGAGAATGTATACTTTTATATAACTTTTATTCTTGGGATAAAATAATACATAGTCATTGCAGGAAACTTGGAAAACAAAAAACCATAAGGAAGGAAATAAAAATTAACTATTGCTTTCATCTAGAAAAAAATCAATATCAATATTTTAGTTCTAAAATATTTCCCCCATTTTTCCTACAAAATAGTGACCATGCTCAACATTATTTTGTATCTTGTTTTTATGTATTTACTCATTTTTTTATGTGTGATACTGGGGGTGGAACCTAGGGCCTTTGCACTGAGCTACTTCCAACCCTGTTTATTTTTTAGACAAGATCTTGCTAAGTACAGAAGTTTCCAGGCTGTGCCCAGACTTGCAGTCCTCCTGCCTCAGCCTCCCAGACTGCTGGGATTATGTATAGCTTGTACCTTGCTTTTTGTACCTGACAATACGTAATGTATACTTTTCTGATTCATTAAATACCAAGAACGTTTAATCTTACTGAGAATGCACTATAATGTATATAATTAATATATTCTCAAAATTTATAAAGCAGCACTTACATTCCTTTTTTTTTGGTACCGGTAATCAAACTTGGGTTCTCGCACTTGTGAGGCAGTTGCCAGAACCACTGAGATAAATCCCTGGCCTCTGCACTTATATTCCTTTCAGGTTTTCACTATTACAAATATGAGTACAAAGAACTTTCTATTCAATATTTCTGTGTACATTTCTGAGTATTTTCTTAAGCAGTTTCTGCATTATATTATGATGATACATATGACCAAATTACCCCTAGAAAGTTTGCATCAGCTCACAGTTATCACCCTGAGGTTCACCATTCCTACACGGCTTTGCTTTGCGAACATAGGTTTGATTACTTAAAAATTCTGAGGGTCTTTTTAACTAGTTTGACAATGTAATCTTGATATTTTGATTTATAGTATTTTCAGTGTTTATTGCCCATGTTATTTAAAGAAAAGATTGCCTAAATATAGGACTTTTGGGTACTCCTTAAGTTCTGATTTTACCTAGACTCTGGTGGCCCAGACAAACTTTATAGATAACCCTGCAGCAGGGAGAGAGGATTTCCCTAAGACCCTGTGGTTTCCCTAGGGTCATTAACAAATGCTGGCATGGCTGTGGTGAATAGAGAACCTCCTTCATTGTTGGTGGACGATTTCTCAAAGAACCGATACTAGAAATTCCATATGACCCAGCTATTCCTCTTATAGATATCTTCCTTAAAGAGCTTAAGACATGATACTATGGCAACACTTGCATACCAGTGTTTATAGCAGCACAATTTGTAATGGCTAAATCCTGGAAGCTGCCTGAATACTTATCAACAGACAACTGGATAAAATGTGGTATTTGTATATAATGGAATAATACTCGGTTATAAAGAATGATAAATTTGAGACATCTGTAGAAAAATGGATACACCTGGAAAATGTAACATTGAGTGAAATAAACCAGACACACAGTCTTAAATACCATTTAGTATCTCTCATTTGAATGAGGCAAAGCACAAAGAGAATAATAAAGGATGGATATAAGGGGACAAGAGGATGGATCTCTTGCAACAGGGCAGTGGTCCAAGGCAACAAGAGCCAGGGGTGAGGAGGAGGGGAAGGGGAACTAAGTATAATAAAAATATTCCATGTACAAGACCTTAATCACCTCAATGAGTATAAACATTATGTCATAACATGAGTTAAGATTAATAATATCAACACGAATGAAAATTGGGACAGGAGAATTAGAGGAAGGAGAGAAGGGGAAGGGGATTTAAAAGAGCTGTATTATGTACATGTACCCACCTCAAGATGATTGTAAACTGCATGTACTGCAAACATCTACTAAAATAAAAAAGATTCAGAATGTGACATCTTTTTATGCTGTTCTCCCATTTTAATCCATGATAATACATCTCATTAAAACCCTCTCATGGGCCAGGGATTTAGCTCAGTGTTTCCATCACCTGCCTTGCAAGCGCAAGGATCCGAGTTCAATCCCAGGTACCAAAAAAAAAAAAAAAAAAAAAAAAAAACCCACCACCACCACCAACAAAAAAACCCAAAACCTTCTCAGTGACTTCAACTCAATAATGTACTTGTTTAATATCCAAATTGTCTGACTTCCTAATAGAAATATTTTAAATTTCTGTGATTTATGTTAGCAATTTATAGTTAATATTGATTAATAAAAAGTAATCTCAAGATAAAAGGGACCACTCAGTAAGATGAGATTGGCTACCTAAGGTCAACTCCATGAAATTAAAACACTTGTGTCATCTTTAGAAGACAGGAGAGAGGACGCTTCAGAAATTGTTCGCACAGGTGAGTTGTTCCAGAGCTCATGTACACACACACTGCTGAGGACCTAATGTCTGTGACTCAGGCGTCAGGTGAATACAAAAAGAGGCCAATGGCCCAGGATGAGGATGTCAAGGAAGGCCTTGCCTCGGTTACCTTCAGGAGGCTCTTAAGCATCATGGAATTTCTTATCTTCCACAGAGCAAGAAGTGTTTTCTCTAACATCTATTTAGAGTTGACCATAACTGGTCAGGCTACAGCTTGAGCTGACTGATGTAAAGGATGATGTGTTACAGGTATTTTACTTTGAACAAACAGTAGAATCAGTGGGCCCACACATTTGATTATATTTTGTTAAAATATTTGAGACATAGTACACATAATTAAATATAAATTATAAAAGTAGTTTTCTGGTTGGAGAGAATGCATCACTTAGAGATGAATTTGAAAGGGGGTCTTTCTGAAAGACTCTAAATGAAGCTGAAATTCTAGGGATATTTTCTTTGAAAGCTCCCTTGACCAAATTGTACATTAGTGGCAAGGGACTAGGGACAATTACATTGGGAACATCAGTTCCTAAAATATGCAAATAACAAGTAAAATCCTATTCTGTTAACTCGAGCTGTTCACCAAACTCTATCAACTCATACACAGCTGGATCTCCTAGGGGCTTTTACAAAACTCTGGTCGATTCCAGGATTAAAATAGTTTTTTCCTTTCACTAAATTTTTCCCCTTTTAATACATTTTATGCATTTTAAGGTGATTTTTCCAGTTTTCACTGAAAGGAACCGAGAATTTCCTTTTATTTTCATAAAACAACAATGTATGAGTGTGTAATATGTGCTATATAATAACTAAGGAAGGTGAGAATTTTGAAATCCTTTATGGCCTGTATAGTTAAAATTGATATATGGTTGTATTCCTAAGCAATAGCTTTCTGATAAATATCTTATGCTATGATGCTCAATTTATATCAATTAACTATTGATCAATTATTATGTTCTCCAATTTCAATCTTTCTTTGATTTTTAGTATCATTAAAGTTACGGGAACTTTAAATATGTGTTAACTTTAAGAGATAGTAGTGCCCTAAATACTTGTATTTCATTTATAATACATCTATTTATAACTTAGTAAAATCTAATTTCCACTTTCATAGCAGTTGATTTTCCTCTGGATTTTCCTGTCTTTGTTCTTTTGGAACCATGACATACACAAAAAATTAACTTGGCATGTAGAATCCCAGGATGGTGCTCTTATTTGATGGGACCAAGGGCTTTTTTGAATCACTAAGTGACATGACAACCGCATTTCAAATTTAGACTCTGGATGTAGTGGTGGGAACACATTCCATTTCCCACCACTCATTTATCAGTTGGTAGAAACCAATGGCATTAGAATCTAGAGTAATCTACAGGCGGAAATCAGATGGAATGAACTTTGTTCAAGCTTCAGAGTACTATGAAAAATGTTTTTAAAATGTTTTTAAACTGCATTTGAGGTGGCAGTCCTTTGCAGGGTGATAGTTTTCTTAAATAGAATGTGAACATTTATCTTAAGTTCTGGTGAGATAGTTGGAACCTGGCACTTATGTAACATCTTATTTGTTGTCATGGAAGCATTGTAATATCCTCCTTACAAATTCCTTTCAACAAAACAATGAAGGCTGGCAGAGATGTGTAGCAAGTTTCCATCACTCCCAGCTGCTCGGGGTGGGGAGGATGATAGATTTGTGAAAAAAGAACCACAAAGTTCCAATTTCTAGATGACCTCTCACTTAAAATTTGTTACATTAAGGGCCTGGGATTTAACTCAGTGGCACTGAGCCTGCCTTGTAAGCTCAAGGTCCTGAGTTCAATCCCCTGTACTGGTACCAAAAAAAAAAAAAAAATTGTTACAATAAAAGAATGTCATCTTTTTCCAAGGCATTTGGAATTTGAGTCCCTCATTATCTGCTTTCAGTGGCTAACTTTTAAAGAGTGGAATCCCAGCTCAGGATGAAAAGTTTGATGTTTCAATAGTGGTTTGGATGCCACTCCCTTTATCAGTGGTTTCCATGCTAGAAGAACAACCTAATTGCATTGTTTTGACACGAATAAACACATTAACCTTAGCAGTGCTCTTGCTCAGTGTAATTTTAGCAGGTAGCACCCTGGCTGCATTCATTTTCTCCATCATGAGATAGCACAGTGTCTCTTTCTATGATCATATTTGATTTTTGATGCTTTAAACACAAAATATAGACACTTTTTATCCCAGAGCAATAATATGTAGCCTTATTGAAAAGCCCATCTACCTAGAGTTCTTTAGATTAAAGAAATGCTTCCGCATCCTGGAGGAACCAGAGGGAGCATGGTGGGGGCACACGAGGGTCATCAGGCAAGTGCCTATGCAGTCATTGGGTCCATGTGGTCAAACCTGGCTGCTCTGAAGGGGATACTATCTTTTTGTCTCAGTGGGAAGAACAGTAGGAAAGCTGTCTCAGAGGAGAGGAGGGAACAGGTCCTGCAAGATCAGACAGGCAGGAGAATCCTATTGCGCAGAAGTGAGTTCACGGTTTCCATTGTGTGTTTTTATAAGATAATGGTGATTCTGCCACATGTATTAGGGAGGAGTGAAGAACAGATACATGTACATTAAGGATAGAAATAAAGATAGAGAGACAACAAAGAGGTAAGGACCAGTGGGGCCAGCAAAGCAGCTGGTGAAGTGCAGCAAGCATAAGCACATGCACTGTGGGTTGGCTCACCCAAGGTTATGCATGGCTGGTGGGCACAATTAGGTTATGCATCATGAGTGGACATGAAGTTGGAAGCAGGAAAGAAGCAGGCCTAGGATGACTTGGTGGAGGGAGACTCAATGACGAGGATCGTAGATGGTTTGGAAGTTTCACTTGGTAAGGAAAACATCACAAAAAGGGAATTGGAATGTGGCCTTTCTAGGGTTAAAGATCCTTAAGCTGTAGAGAGAATGTATAAAAGAAAAATTCTTTCTGAAATAATTTATGGAAATGCTGTGCTCCCTTTGAAGGCTCCATGTCACTGTGTGGCACTACGCAATGTTCTCTTTCTTCACCTGTCAGGCAAAGACCACCTCGAAGAGTCTCACTGCTGATTACTAGTTAATTGTCATTAATAAGTGACAACTGACATTATGGGGGCTTAATGCAGAGAGAACAGAAAAGAGCCGCAGATATTCTAATGAGCTGACTCCTACGTGCCCTCTATTGTTGTCGAAATGAGGAGCTGTCGTCATTGTTCAGGAGATGGGCTCCAATTGCTCTGGAAAATATTCTCTTTTAATTTCTTTATGCATAGATAATTTCTGGTACTTGGTGTTTCTCTCTCCCACTCCCCTCTACTTGGAGCACGCACACATACATGTGTGCACATACACACGCACACTTTTTCACTCTCTCCTATGAACATGCTGAAAACTTCCTACTTGTGAGGAGCTGAAACTTATTCCTAGAAAGGAAGCCGCATACGCTAAAAAGAATATGCAGCAGATAGAAAAGAAAGGCCGCTCAACATCACACTTCAGTTGACTTGGATGGGAACAAGGTGGAGCCATCTGGGGTTGAGAAATAAAAGGTGGAAGTTGAGAAGGGGAGGGCTGATATGACAAGAGACCTGCCAGTCATAATGAGAAAGCTCAAAGTGATGATCAGGAACATATGAACACATATCACCACCGATCTACCCAGAGAAGCCTTACTCTTCCCAGCCTTTTGGGACATACAACACTAACAACAAAAGCGTTGCAGAATCTTCCAGAAGAGAAGGTGGAAATGAGGGAAATGATTCAAGAACCATTATTAAAGTTTGGGCTTATATCAGTTGTGTTCTATTTCCCCAAAGAGAATGCATGGTCAAAATTTTAATTACCAGGACAACTTGACCACAGACTCTGAATCCTTTCTCACATGTCTGTCTGTATATAATTTTATGCGTGACCAAATCAACATCGTACTTGATTCTGATTTTAGAGTAGAAAATAAAATTTAAAATATTCAGCAGTGTTTTCCCTTTACACATCTCCCCTTCCCTCTGCCCAGCTGTTACAATTTGGGTCAAAAATGTTCCCCCAAATGCTTAGGTGTTTGGAGGTAGGATTAGATCATAAGGGTGCTATACGTACTAGTGGGTTAATCTCCATGACTTGGAAGATGGATGTACTGGCTAGAGGAGGTGGGTCATTGAGGGAATGACCTGGAAGGGCTACCCTAGCACCTTGCTCTGATTCTCGCTCTTTTCCTGTTCTCTTTGTTTCCTGACTGCCACGATGTGCACAGCTTTCCTCCACCACGATCACCATGGTGTTTCTGCCTTGAAGTGAGCTGAACATGGACTGAAGCCTCCAAAACCGTGAGCCAAAATAAACCTCTTCTCCTTTAAATTGCTATGTCAGGTATTTGATAACAGTGATGAAAAGCTGACCAACACACCAGTCTCTGATAACCACTGTTCTGTTTTTTATTTTTATTTTTTCCTCATTGAGTTTATTGGTACATTTTAGGTACACAGTACAGTTACATTCATTATTGGGATCTTGTACCCTTACATGACAGGTCTTAGTTCTCATTTTTTCCCCTTGTCCCTGCCCTCCCTTCACCCCTCCTCCCCTCCCCATTCACAAACACTGCATTTCCATTTTTTCATTTTTCTCATATTTTTTTCTTTTCCCTTATTACCTTTCCCCTACCCTTCCCACTTTCCCTACACCTTTAGCCCCTTTCTTACTATTTCACATTGTCCATTATATCATTAGGATCTTATGTACTATTATAGTTTATTCACACCAGAGAAACTATTCAGTATTTACACATGTGTGACTTATTTATTTCACTTAGGAGTATACTGTTTTTTGTTTTAAAAGTTTGACGTTTTTAGGTTCTGCCTACAAATGAGATCACATGACATCTGTCTCTGTGCCTGGTTTGCTGGACATAGCATAACGTCCTCTGGATTCATACATTAAATGACAAGATTTTCTCCTTTTCAAAGGCTGCATAGTGTTCCATTTTCTGTATATACCAAATTTTTAAAAATAGGCGATGGATATATTAATTAGCCTCATTTAGTCATTCTACAAAGTACACATATAAGGAAACATCAAATTATACCCATAAATGTATACAAGTATGGTGGTACCTTGGTTCATGAAATCAATTCGTTCTACAATCTTGGAAAAGAGGGCTAGATTTGGGTTTCTGTGGAAAGATGGTTGTGATCATGTCTGTCACCCAAAGGCAGATTGCAAACAAACAAAATTTTGCCAAACGCTTCTGTGTGCAAACCAAATTGTTTGCACACATAAGTGTTCATGAACTGAGGTACCACTGGATTATTTGCCAGTAAAAAAAGAAAATGAAACTTAAAAAAAGATAAAAATCATACAGAAAAATAACTTCTGTGCCTCCGGGAGCTCCCGAAGCACTCTCTCCACGTGTATGTGTGAGAAGAGGGCAGGTGTCAGGGCATGCGTTTCACTTACCATCAGCTCTGATTCCAAACAGGACTGTGGCAGAGTATTCCGGGAGAAAGCTCAGGCAGAAGCCAACAGGAACAAGATGTGTTGTTTTTCAAATGCCAACACCTCCTAACAACAATTTTTCGTGCTATCAGATCATTTCACACCGTGCCATTCCACCTTCTCTCAAGTCTTATCACACAAATGCAGTTCCAAGCTGGATATTTGATGGCTGCACTGAGAAAGAGAAAAATCCTGTCTTGCTCTTTCAAATTTTGCTGTGCAGTCCTTCCTGAATGTGATGGTGAATCCTCTGCCCTTGTTTCTGTCTGTTCAGTGGTAGATTTGGAAGAGCGGCAGCACTTGGAATTTGAGTGAGCAGCAGGGTCTAGCTTCTCCTTTTTCAGAAGTAGCTGTGACTTCCAGATGATCCTGCCAGGATGAGAAGAGATGGTAAAAGATGGTCATCCTTCCTTCAGATCAGATGTAAGCAGCTGAATTGAACTGTTGCCACATGTGTCCTTCTTCAAAAATGCTTAAGTCCTGTGCAAGTGTGCTAACACTGAATCACAATGAGAGCACTGTGTACTCCTGTCCTTGAGTAATGACAAGTGATTTAATTCCTCAGTTTTACCTCGAAGTTTGGTTTGTTTTATTTGTAAATGCTAGAGATTGGTTCCAGCTTGGCATTAAATGGAACTGTAATTAGCATAATACCAATAACCTCATCTAAGCTTTGCACAAAAGTGTGGAAAAGGACAAGCTGAGATTGTACCAGGCATTAGATAGGCATCCCTGAGTGGACACTCACTGATCACTGATCAGCACTACTTGTGCTAATGTGGAGAGAATATGGTATCCAGACGCTGAAGATTGAACTGTTTCTTGGGACTCAAACTCTTTAGGCATCAAAATTCCAAAGATATGAACAATGTGCCTCATCCTGTTCTCAGTATGAGAAAGAGGGCAGTAAAGTGTAGATAACTTTATTGCTATTAGATTAACTCAATCAATTACAAATATACTTTTGTTGGACAACTCTTCTTTCTTGTTTTTTCACAAAAATATGATAGACTTTTTCAAATGCCTTTTAAAATTGGTAAGCAGGCAAATGCACTGGTAGATATATGGGATTAATCACATACTTGAGTTGGAAAGTAAAATGTTAGCTTCCTCAGAGTGCTCAGTTATACTGGTGTATCCTCCATTATCCCAAAATTTCATTTGGATTAAAATCTGATTGTCTTAGCATCTAAAATATGAACACCGGCAAAAATTGTGTTGGAGAGGAAGGGTCTAGGGAAAAAAAATAAGTTGTGGGTGATTTGGTTTGACTGCTGTGTTGATGGTTCAGGGTAGAAACAAACAGACACATGGTTGGAAACCCAAATCTCCATGTTCTTCTCTATTCGCAGTATAGGTTTCCAAAGGAGATTTAAAGAGATGCTACTTGGCCAGTGGGCAGTGTTGGTACTCTAGGCTTCAAAGTATGGCCTTCAGTGAGCTCAACAGATGAACTAGACAGGAGTATGCATAAACAAGGGCCTTTGTAGAAGTAGGTGGAAATTTTCTACCCTTTGCCAGGAGCCCATAGATTCCTGGTGTGACGTCTGAAGCCTTCCAAAGAGTAAGTTTTCCACAGGAGCTGGACTCTTCTCCATTCAACAGAAGGCCTTCTGATATTTATTGAATATATGTGGCCCTGACCGAAATCTCAACTCCTCCCCTTGGGTTGGAATGGGGCAGAAAGGAGAAAGTCCTTGGTACCCTTTGAGTTTAGAGGATATAGCCATTAGGTGACAGAGTAGTCTCCCAAGAAAGAACTAATTTTTTTTTCTGTCATGATGCAAAGGGAATTCACTGGGTCCTGTGATTTGGATGATGAAGAAAACAGCCTGCAGAGCATACTACTGGATTTCAAAAACCCATCCCTTACTTATGTACTGTAAATTTTTTACTGTAGCATGATAGCTGGCTGTTAGTCTCAGGACCTTTCCCTGAGTGATACAGGAAGCAATCTTTGTGTTTACCCACTTGGCATGAGGAACATCAGGTGTGTACAAAAGTGTCAAACCAGGATTTGCCCCCACTTTATGCTTTACCTAACAAGTTTTGTGTATGTTTACCTGGGCATCACAGAAGATATAATACACCCACACAACTTGAAGATTTTTTTTTTTTTAAGATTTGACTTTTTCTTGGTAGAACTAACATAATAAAGTACAATGGCCCGTGAAAAACCAGATTTTCAAGTTTTGGAGGAGGTCGAAAGTGAATCATTAGATTTCTCATGCATGAATGATGGAGATGACCCATTATGGTAAAATGCATGTTTTTTGAAACAGAAGAGTGCTGTGGGTGAATAATGATGATGATGATGATTTTGGCATTGGCCATGTGAGTCACAGTTCCTGAAACAGTGCAATGCAGCAAGATTCAACTGATGCACACACAGGGAATGCAGGCCTCCTTGATTCAGATGGCAAAGAAAACAGCAATGTGAGTGCATATTTGACTAGTTGAAATGTTGGTAAATGGTAACACACCAAATGAAATGATCCAGTGTTGGAACTAGGTCTGAAACTATAGTGAAGGTCTTGGCAAGGATGAAACCTACTGGACATAATGCCAGCACTGCCATTCAGTGTTGGAAATTGTAACAAATGAAGTACTACAAGATGCTGTGAAATACACAAAGGCTAAAATACAAATAAAACTTTCTGTATGCACCAATAGCCATATTAAAAAATATATTTATTATGACACTTCCTAGATGAACTGAAAGCATTCATAGGTCTGCTATACTCAGCAGGAATTTCTCATGGATATCACAGGAATGTAAAAGACTTATGGAAAAGGATTGGTTAAAATATAGCATAAAAATGTATGTCCTTGCAGATGCAAACACTTATGCTTTCAACTGAGAAAATTATCTTGGAACTCAGCCATCAGGTCCTTATATGTATAGTAATAAACAAAATGATGTGAACAGACTTGTTGCTCCCATCTCCCAAACTAATCAGAATGTGGCATTGGACAATTGGTTACCAGTTCCCAACTGTTGTTACATTCTCTAAAAGAGCAAACGTTGACTATAGAGCATAGGAACTGTGCACAGCAACAAAGCAGAAATTCCAAATGAAATGTCACAATTTCCAAACAGAGCACTGTATAGTACAATCTTTGGACTTCAGAAAGATTTGGCCTCCTATATGAGCAAAGAAAAATAAACTGGCACTGCTGATATCAACATTGCACCATGATGGAAATATCAATAGGGAAATCTCAACAAAACAGAAGCCTGAGATGGAAACTTTCTATGACAAAATCAAAGGCAAACTGGATGTTGTTGATAAGTTATACAGCAACTATGATGTCACTTGAAACACAAAGCATTGGCCAATGGTTGTTTTACTCGAGCCTAAACAGGTGTGGCATAGTTTGATGGTTTACAAAGACAATAAGTGCAGAATACCAGGGAGCAATTTTCTTAGAGAAGGGGACCGGAACTCATAAGACAACATTAACAGCAGAGGAAAAATATATATTTCTGCCCAAGGAACTACACAAAAAAATTATGGAGCACATTGGTGAGCAGGCAGGGGCAGCATCCCAAAGACCTACTATGACAATAGGAAAAATATGTCAGCTGTGTCCTACAAGAAAGGGCAGGAAAGCAAGACACATGTGCTGTCAGTGTAAGTGATACTTGTGTATGGAGCACGCAATTTTCATGTGTGAAGACTGCCTTGGGTATGACAATTGAAGTAAAGACTATTTTTGTTGTACAGTTCTATTTTTATTTTCATTGTAGTTCATGTAAGTTTTAATTTCTGATATTATCTTTTAGGTTTTCTAAGCAAGTAAACAGCTGATGTGAAAATGTTGATGTCTATTCTAGGCACTCATTACACATTTTATATTTTATTTTACTGATATCTTATTTTCCTGCTCAGTGCACATTGTACAATATAGTAGGATGTTCCTGACAAAACAGGAAAAGATGAGAGGTGACAAGAATGGCCTGCCACATAGGAAAGGAAAGCTAAGCACATGTGCTGTCAGTGTAAGCGAGATGGGTACATGGAACATGCAGTTGTCATGTGTGAAGACTGCCTTGGGTGTGAAAGTTGAAGCAAAGATTATTCCTGTGATAGGCTTTTGTTTGTGTTTACATTGTAGTTCAAATCAGTTTTTATTTCTGATGTTATCTTTTAGGTTTTATAAACAAGTGTGTAGCTAATGTGAAATGTTGATGGTTATTTTAAACACACAATACATATTACGGATTTTATACTTTATTTTATTGATATTTTATGTTCCTGTTAACTACACATTGTATAATATAATAAGAACCTCCTGACAAAACAGCAAGACCAGCGAGATGTCAAGTATGTCCTACAAAAAGGCCAGGAAAGCAAAATACATGTGCTGTCAGTATAAGCGATATGTGTGTATGGAACATGCTGTTGTCATGTGTGAAGACTGCCTTAGGTGTGATAATTGAAGATTATTATTTTTTTTGTAGAGTGTTATTGGTGTTTTCATTGCAGTTCATGTAGGAATTTATTTCTGTTGCTCTATTTTAGACTTTGTATGCCAAAAAAACAGTTAACGTTGAAAATTTTAATGCTTTTTTAATAAGCACTCAATAAATTTTAAAAGTACTTTATTTTTTGCGATTTTTTTCCTGTCAAGTACTCATTGTTTAATAATAAAACTCATAACATTAAAATTGATAATTCATCAGTGGAATATTCTAAAGAATAAGTGTGGGTGTGACACACCTGTATTTATGCCCTTTTGTGACAAAATCAGTGTTATGCTCTGTGGGGATCATATACTGGGACTGTTTTGATGGTTTTATTTTGAGTATTTTGGTGATGTTCAGTTTATGCCCCAGAAATGTGTATTCTTTACAGCTTGAAATCTGTTTCATCAGCTATCTGCATTGAGACGTCTTCAGTTGTTTGAATCATTGCTTATTTTAGCTTCTTCTATCTTGATTTAGTTCATTCTTTCAGCTCCACCAGTCTTTCAGCAAGGTCCATTGCTGAGCAGATTCTCTCACAAACTTAGAATTCTTTAATTAAAATGAATATGGATTTAGTTCATTGCGAAATCAGCTTCAATATCAATATTCTGTGAAATGAACTGCATGCTCTAAATGATGCTTCTCTCATTTCCAGGAATGGGTGCTTTGAGTGAGTGGCTTCCAGAGTGGGTACCACCACTTTCAGTAGCATCAGTATAATTTTGAACTTTATATCATTTATTCCTTGCTCACAAAGGGGTAAAGCGTCCCTTTTCTTTCTACTCCCTCTTACATTTTCTTGCTGACCTCAGGTATACATTTTCCGCTTCTGGATAATGAACTGCTACAACTTAGTGGCTGTAACACCTACCTGTTTATCACAGGTTCCATAGTCCTCTGCTCCTGGCTTCAGCTAAAATCGGGTGGAGGCCCTGGCTGAGATCTCACCTGAGATTTGTGATCCTCTTCCAACCTTTGATTGTTGGCAGAGTCCAGTTGCTTGCCTTGTAGTACTGACGCCTTCAGGAGCAAGTGACTGCCCATTGTCTCTTCCTCATGGCTCCCCCATAGCATGGCAAATGCTGCAGGTTCATGAGGGTACATTTTTAAGAGCCCACATGATTATCTTACAGAAGATAATTTCCTTTTGATCAATTCAAAATCAGCTGCAGGAGGACTTTGATCACATCTGCAAAATCTCTTCACCTTTCCCAAGAAAGATAACCTAGTCACAGAAGTGGAAGAGAACTCTGTCTTCCTCGTCTCACAGATACCTAAAGGTCAAATTTCCTTTGTATGTAAGATAAGGTCCAAATGCCCTGCCATGGTCACAGTGCGTCTACTCATCATTTTGTGTCTGCTCTGCTACCATACAGCCTTTTCTGTCGTGCACAGTGGACATTCTAAAATGATTTATGTCCCCAGCTGTCTTTAGTGCCTGTGCCTTTTCCACCTCCTTTGCAGCTAGTTTTTGGGTCTCAGCTACAGCATAGCTTTCTCCAGGAAGCATCCCAATTTTCCGGCACTGTCTGAGGCTTGGCACTCTTGCTCTGAGCCTTTCAGATGCCACACTTCTTCCTAGTAATAGTGCCATCCCATTTCTCTGCAAACCATGGGGATTCAGGCTTCCCCTGATTCCACAACAGCTAGCAAGGGGCCAAGAATTTAATGGAATTGTATAGCATTGACTGTTCAATAGTTGGTGTCGCTGGGTGGGAAACCTGCACAGTGAGGACCCTTAGTGGCTCTGCATACCTACTGTTCCATCTGCCTCATCGAGCCCTTGACAGATGGGCTGACTCTTGGCCAAGTGGAGTGATCTCCCATGCATCTTTATCTGGCTCTCTCTTTTGGTCTCTTGTAAGAAGCTTGAATAGCTCTCCTGGCACTACCTGGGCCTTTCTTCCTCAGCCAACTGCAAGGGTTTGGGAGTGGGGATGGTACTTCCCTAACCCTGGGCTCATGGACAGCTTGGCCAGAGGCACTCAGCACATATCCGTAGCATGCATGAGTTCTACAGGGAAGTTTAGGGTGAGAGGTAAGAACTTTGGCTTCAGTCAGCCTGTTTCCTCTAGTGATTAGTTATGTGACTATATGAGTTCTGTTATCTCTTTAAGATGCAGTTTCCCCACCTGAAATTTGAGGCTTATAATACTACCTTCCTCTCAGAGCTGCTGTGAAGATTAAATGAGATGATACAAATCAAGTGAGTAGCACAGACCCTGGCCTGGGTTAAGTGCTCAATAAGTGGAAGTTACAAGTGTATGTAAGATGGAAACCTCATACCTCCAGGCTGACGTCTGTGCTGGTATCGCTGAGGACCTGCAGCTTTAAGGATGGCATCTAAAAGTTTAGTTGTCTCCTGTGAGAGAGAGATAGTCAAGGGCAGCCTGGGAAATAGAAAGAGCTCTGTGTGGAGTGCATGGAAGGCTTAGCAACAGAATGCTTAGTAAAATCACTGGCTACTCTCTCCTGAAGACTGACCTAAAGCTTGGGAAAGCACCCTGTTGGCCTCCATGTTGTTATTTATCCCCCTTCCCTCTCCCCATTACTGAGGATTAAACCCAGGACCTTCACACTGAGCTACATTCCCAACCTTTTTAAATAAAATTTGACACAGGGTCTCACTAAGTTGCTGTGATCCTCTTGCCTAGCCTCCTAGAACACTGGGATTACAGACAGGCCTCTTGTGATTTGAGAACAAGGGGAGCAGGGTAATGTATTTCTAAAACAAGCTTCACAGAGATGATGAATCAACATGTTTGATCAAAACTACCATGAAATTCTTCCAATACTGGCTCGAGAATAAAAAAGTTATAGATGTAGTTTTCGTGATAATAACTGTTGGTTTGCTGGGCATTTGTAATTACAAAATAGCTAAATTTTAGCTAAATAAACACAAGACTGTTAAATCTGATGTTGGGTTACAATCAGTGAATCTGGCATACACCATGAGGAAGTTGTACCACACGTATTTCAGTGTGGCACGGATACTGCGTGCAGTGCTAGTAAGACCTGCAGCTCAGATACCAATGTGGCTTCCGAACTCATCAACTAAACTTACCTGGCACCCTATGTGCAGCTGAGCCAGGATCTCAAATGTCCCCGAGAGGTCACAGAGAGAGGCTAACCTACCTGAAGGCCTGGCTGCTTTCCTCTCCACGACGAGCAGCTAATAGCCCCATGCTGACGGAGTTATTTGTTCAATGTTATCATTTCTGCCAGTGGAAGGTTGGGAGTAATAAGCTTCCTTTTGTTAAGACACTGATTTTTGTCAAGACGTTTTAAAAAGTGTTCATTTGGGGAGAGATTGAGGTGGGGAAATATGGACAGGTTGCAAGCTTTCTGTATGGGTGGGGTGTGGGTAGTATTTCAAAGCAGACGCTTCCTCTGTTTCTTAGCAGTCTGTGGCTGGTGTTTTGATTAGCTTGTCCCTTAGGCTATCATTAATGTCTTTTAGGGGAACGTATTCAGTCCATAAATATGAAAATAAGCCCATAATTGACCCTTGGACTGAATTTGTTTCCATTAAGTTTTGCTGTTGAAAAAGGCAACTATTTGGAGAGCGATGTGTATGAAATAAGCGGATGGTTTCCCCCACAGCTGATGACAAAGATGCTGGGGAAGGCACCAGGCGCTGTACTCAGGAAGGGGAGACAAGATGGGAGGAGAGAAGGAATGCAGGCTTTTCTTCTAGCTTTGGGAACAATCAGGACTCAAAAGTGCCTCCCAGTAGATTTCCTTCTTTCTTTCTTTCTTTCTTTCTTCTTTCTTTCTTTCTTTCTTTTTTTTTTTTTTTTTTTTTTTTTTTTTTTGGTACCAGGGATTGAACTCGGGTCCTTGTGCTTGTGAGGCAGGTGGTGGAACCACTGAGCTAAATCTCCGGTCCCCAGTATATTTCCTTAATGTTAATTAATCTGATGCCACCATGCAAGCCCCTCAGTATGTCCCACCTGGTGTCCACAGGGTCCTCAGCAAACACACCCGAGAGGGGGTCAGCATCAGATGTCTTAGAGATGAAAGATGCAAAATAACCTGAAGCAAGAGGCAGAGGGCTGCTGTCTTCAAGAAGCTCCTCTGGTGAGGGCAAATTTTTTTCCCAAGGACCCACCCTGCCTGCCATAGACATCTGCATCTGGTCAGGTATAACCAGCCAGGGGTACAATTTTTCAGGTGTTGCTTAGCTCTGGCACAGCTGTAGAGTCTTGCTGCACAGTAAAAGGGCCACCTCCTTTAATTTTGCGTTCTCAGGATTTCCCATAAGGACTTAACAGAACATAGGGCCTTGCAATTGTATTGAGATCCTTGACATGTTGAGCTGGAATGAGGTGCTCAAGGAGGAAAGAAACAATTGGCTCAGAGCAAAGGGCACAAAGTAATTGAGGCCTTGGGTTCATGCCTTTCCCAGGACAGTTCTATTAGTGGGTTCAGAATCAGCTGGGAGGCTGCTAGGAGAGGACTGAACCCATGGGGAATCTGGACTGTGGGGTAGTTAGGGTCTCATGAAATATTTGTTGCTGAGACCAACTGGACTTCATTTCCATTGGTCACAGTCTCCCACACTCCATACACAGGCTTCAGCGTTGCTGCTTCTACTCAGCAGCACTAAGAAGTGTTAGCTGCCTTTTTGTCTATTCGTCACAGCATAGGTCTTAGCATAACATAGCGTAGGGCTACACCTTTTGTTAACCAGGAATATGATACAAGAAAATGGCTTCCTTAGGACAAGAAAAGTATTTTCAGTTTTCTTCCCAAGCCCACTTTCCCCTTTCTTACTCTTTTGCGCTGATCTTCAGAACCATGTTTACATGCCTGTGGTTTTTTTCGCTTCAAAAATGCTGCCCTGAGCTGGGTATGGTGGTATGTGCCAGTTACTCAGAAGGCTGATGTAGGAAGATTGCAAGTTCAAACCAGCCCGGACAGATTGGCGGTAACTTGTCTCAAACAAAATAAGAACAAACAAAAAACAAAACAAAACACAAAGGGGTGCAGATTGGAACCCTAACTCAGTAGTAGAGTGACCAAGGCCCTGAGTTCAATCCCCATTACAGCTACATACCCTAATTTGACCAAGTACTTGAGGTTGGTAATGACATCAACCTACTGGCACTATAGAATCTCATGAGGCAATTTCTGAAACTGTGTCCCTCAGATACAACTGGGGTGCCAATAATGAGGCCACAGTGGCCTTTCTGCTCTTGTGTCTTTGGGCAATACTGAGCTAGAACAGACTTCGTTATGGCAGCTTTCCATATGCACTCTGACTCCACAAAAGAGAATATAGGATTTTCCAAAAGTTTTGTTTATCTATTCTGTGTTAAAATTTTCCAAAATTGTTATTTATTTTTTGTTAAAATGCATACTACAGTAAGTCCTTGACTTACAAATGAATTCTCCTCTGGGAAAACATTTGTAAGTCAGATTTGTTTGTATCTGAAAAAGTAAGTCTTATACACTACACTTGTGAAAGTTCGCGCCTGGAATGTTCTAAAGTCAGGGATTTACTTCACACGCAGCATTTAATCACACCAAGTATGCAGTTTGGTGACATTAAAGTACATTTACCATGTTACTCAACCATCACCACCATCCATTTCTAGAGCCATTTCATCTTCCCAAACTGAAACTCTCTAACACCTGGCAGCTACCATTCTGCTTCTGTCCCTACAAGTGTGACTACTTTAGGTACTTTATATATACTTTGTGTATGGTGTAATCCTACAGTATCTTTGCTTTTGTGGCTGGCTTATTTTGTTTAGCATAACATCATCACAGTGCATCCATGTTGAGTTAGAAATTCTTTCTTTTTAAAGACTGAATGATCTTCCATTACATGCATACATATATTTTGTTTCTTCATTCAGCCATCTGTAGACATTTGGGTTTTTTCTATCTTTTGGATATTGTGCAGAATGCCACTGTGAACACTGGTGTACAATTATGTACAACATGTATCCAATTCTTTTGGATATATACCTAGAAGCGGAATTGCTACATTATTCAGTACTTCTATGTTTAGCTTTCTGAGGAACTGGGAAAGTTTTCTACAGTGGCCATGCCATTCATACTAATTAGAATGTACAAGAATTCCAGTATTCCCATATCTTAATGGGCGCTTGTTATTTTTCATTATTTTTAATAATAGATATACCAATGGGTAAGAAGTGTTAGTTCATCATTGTTTTGGTTTGCATTTATCTGACAACTGGTGATTTTTTTTCTTTAATTGAGTTTATTGGTACATTTTAGGGATACAGTACAGTTATATTCATTGTTGGAATCTTGTACCTCTACATGACAGGTCTTGGTTCTCATTTTTTCCCCTTATCCCTGCCCTCCCTTCACCTTCTCCTCCCCTCCCCATCTACAAACACTTTATTTCCATCTTTTCATTATCTCTCATTTTTTTTCTTTTCCCTTATTACCTTTCCCCTACCCATCTCACGTTCCCTACACCTTTAGCCCATTTCTTCCCATTTCACAATGTCAGTAATCTTATTAGGATCTTATGTATTATTGCAGTTTATTCACACCAGAGAAACTATTCGGTATTTACACATGTGTGACTTATTTATTTCACTTAGGAGTATATCATCAACATGTGTCCATTTTCCTATGAATGAATCTATTTTCCATTCTTTATGGCTGAGTATTATTCCATTTTATAGAAAAACTAAATCTTTATCCAGTTTCCAACTGATGGGCAAATGGGCTGTTTCCAAGTTTTAGCTATTACAAACTGTGCTGCTATAAACATGGGTGCACATACATCACTGTGATATGATTCTTTTAATTCTTTTGGAAAGATACCCAGCAGAGGGATGGCTGGGTCAAATGGAACCTCCAGTCCAAGCTCTTTGAGGTATCTCCATATTGATTTCCATAGTGGTTGCACCAGTCTGCACTCCCACCAAAAATGGAGAAGAGTTCCTGTCTCCCCAAAACCCCGCCAACATTTGTTATTGTGTGATTTCTTGATAGCAGCCATTCTTTGTGGGGTGAGATGGAATCTCAATGTTGTTTTCATCTGCATCTCTCGAATGACCAGTGATGTGGAGCATTTTTTCATATATTTACTTGCTGCTTTTACTTCTTTGTCTGAGAAATGTCTGTTCATTTCAGATGCCCATTTTTGAATTGGGTCATATTTGGGGGGGCTGATTTTTTTAGTTCTTTATATCTTCTAGATAATAGTCCTTTGTCTGAGGAGCAGCTGGTAAAAAGTTTTTCCCACATTGTAGGTTGTCTCTTAGTTCTGTTGATGGTTTCTTTTGCAGTACAGAAGCTTTTTAATAAGATGAGATCCCAGTTGTTGATTCTTTCTGCTCATTCCTATGCTACTGAGGATTTGTTCATAAAGTCTTTTCCTATTCCAATGTCTTCAAGAGTTCTGCCTTACTTATCTTCCAGCAAGTTTAGTGTTTCTGTTTTAATATTGATATCTTTAATCCACTTGGATTTTAATTTAGTGCATGGTGAAAGATAAGGGTCCAGTTTTAATCTGTGGCAGTTTGACATCCAGTTTTTCCAACACCATTTATTAAAGAGGCTATCTTTCCTCCACCTAGGATGGTCAGCTCCTTTGTCAAAGATGAGGTGGCTGAGTACATCTAGATTTGTTTTTGTGTCTTCCAGTTTGTTCCACTGATCCTCAGGCCTATTTCTTTGCCAGTACCATGCTGTTTTTATCACAGTGGCTTTGTAGTATAGTTTCAAATTGGGAATTGTTATACCCGCTGCCATGTTTCTGTTGCCTAGGATGGCTTTTGCTATTCTTATGGTTCCAAATGAATTTTTGGGTTCTTTTTTCTAGTTCTGTGAAATATAGTGTTGGAATTTCAATTGGCATTGCATTGAATCTGTATAGCAGTTTTGGTAGTATGGCCATTTTCACTATGTTGATTCTTCCTACCCAGGAGCAGGGGATATCTTTCCATTTTTTTTTTTTATATACTCTTCAGTTTCTTTTTTCAGCGTGCTATAGTTTCAGTATAGAGATCTTTTGCCTCTTTTATTAGATTAATTCCTAGATATTTCATTTTTTTATGCTATTGTAAAAGGAATTTTCTCTCTTATTTCTCTCTCAGTGAGTCTGTTATTTGTGTATAAGAAGGCTGTTGATTTTTGGGTGTTCACCTTGTATCCAGCTACTCTACTGAATCTGTCAATTGAGTCTAGAAGTCTTTCGGTGGGGTTTTTTGGGTCTTCCGTGTAGAGTATCATATCATCAGCAAATGATGACAGTTTAACTTCTTCCTTTCCTATCTTTATTGCTTTAATTTCTTTCTCTTGTCTAATTGCTGTGGCTAATGTTTCCAGAACCATATCGAAGAGGAGTGGTGATAGTGGGCATCCTTGTCTTGTTCCTGATTTTAATTTGAAGGCTTTCAGTTTTTGGCCATTTAATATGATGTTGGCTGTTGGTTTTTCATAGCAAGCCTTTATTAATTTGAGATATAGACCATCTATTCCAATTCTTTGCAGGGTTTTTATCATGAATGGGTGTTTAATTTTGTCAAGTGCTTTTTCTGCATCTATTGAGATGATCATATGGTTTTTGTCCTTGACTTTGTTAATATAGTGTATTACATTTATTGATTTACATATGTTGAACCACCCTTGCATCCTTGTAATAAATCCGACTTGGTCAGGATGTATGATCTTCTTGATAATCCTCTGTATTCTGTTTGCTAGGATAACTGGTGATATTAAACATCTTCTTATGTGTTTATTGGCCATTTATATATATGTACTTTTTGAAAAAATGTGTATTCATGTCCATTGTATATTTTTGAATTGGGTTGCTTGTTTTTTGTTGTTGCATTATAGGTTTTTTATACATTCACGATATTAATACCTTATCATCTATGACTTACAAATGTTTTCTTCAGTTCTGTGGATTGGATTTTCAATTCTTTGACAGTGCCCCTTCAATACACAGAAGTTTTAAGCAAAAGTTTTAAAATTTGATGAAGTCTAATATATCTAATGTTTTCACCCGTGCATTTGGTTTCATACCTCAGAATCACTGCCCAATTTATTGTTACAAAACTTTTTGTCCATGTTTTCTTCTAAGAATCTTATGGTTTAGGTCTTAGGTTTAGGCCTGTGATTCACTTTGAGTTAATTTTTATATGTGATATAAGTGAAGGCTTCACTTTATTCTTTTGCATGTGGCTGTCTACTGGTCCTTACAATGATTACTAAAGAAACTGTCTTTTCCTCATTGAGTAGTCTTGTGTCTGTTGTCAAACATCATTTGACAATATGTGTTTATTTCTGGACTCCATTTAATTCCATTGACCAATATATCTGTCCCTAAGGCAACACTACACTGGTTTGCTTACTTTAACTCAGTGGTAAGTTTGAAATCAGGAGCTAAAAGCTCTCCAACTTTGTTCTCATTTTATGAGAATTAACCATTTTTAAAAGTGTTTGAACTCTTTTCCATTTGATTATCAAAATTTAGCATTCTTTTTTTTTTCTTGGACTTATTAACATTTCTCAGATAATTCATGGAACCACAGCTTTACTTCAAAATATTTTTTTCTAGATAATTTGGCTTTCTAAAATCCTTAAGAAAGCCACAATCCATTTTTATTCAAATTCAAAATAATAAAATGGTGGCATAGACAGTAAAATGTGTAGGTAAGTTGAATTTTATACATGTCTCTGAGAATTTATTGCTATGTGAATCATTTAATTCTTTTTGGCCTAAGGACTTAACGTTCTGTTTCACCTCCTCTCTTCCCCACTCATGAGGCTAGGTGGCATCTGTTCTAGATGTTGTGACAATTCATGAAATGAAATCTGTAAAATGCTTTGAATAATTCAAAAGAAAAGTGTCATGTGTATTCAAGGAAAAACACTGGTACAGTTCCTGAGCCAGTGTGTGCATAAAGTATCTCAGATTGCTTCATGGAGTATTCCAGGTGGCATATTTCCTTTTCTAGAAATCCCTAGATTCTCTCAGTCCTAGGGCAAACTCTTCATATTCAAGGGGTAATTGAAAGATACAGTAAATGTTTACATTGAAGAACTTATTGCAGTAAAAGATACATTGTCAAGAATGATGAGATAAATGTGTTTGAAGTGAGGGGAGATATTTTGAGTATTTTGATAGGGGTTGATGTCAATGTGCCTTTTACTGTGATAAGTTTTTTAAAAGATTTCTGTAATTAACCATATATTTTGATCACACCTCATATGTTGTTTATTACACCATAATTTGTAACAGTCAAGAAATGGAAACAACCCAAGTGTCTATCAATGGACGTAAATAAATAAAGAAAACATGCAGCATGTATGTAATAGATTTGGCCACAAAAGGGCTGAAATCCTATCATTTGCAGCAATGTGGATGGAACTGGAGATCACTGTGTTAAGTAAAGTAAGACAGGCACAGAAGACAAGTACTACATGATCTCATTCATTGATGGAATCTAAAAAGTTGATCTCAGAGACATGGAGTGTAGAATGGTAGTTACTAGGGGTCAGGGAAAGAAGGGTGGAAGGGTGAGGGGGGTGTTGCAGAAAAGTTTATCAATGTATTAAGTTACAGTTAGTAGTAAGAAGTTCTATAGTTATTGCCCAGTGGGGTTACCATAAACAACAGTAAAGTACTGTATACATTTACAAAAGCTAAAAGAAATGATATTGAAAATTTTCAGCATAAGGAAATTATAAATATTTGAAGAGATAGATAACTTGATTTGATCTGTCTTAATCATATTGTGCCTCATAAATATGAGTAATTTTTATATTTTATGTACCAATTAAAATAAGTGTAAGCTAAAAAATTTGCTAGAAAAATTTGTTATAAAAATACCATCTAAATGGCAGATCAAACATGAATTGCTTCAACTGCAGTCTAGATAGTAAGAATCCCAAGACAATTTTGGGCTGTAATTTTGGGGTACAGAAGAACATCTGTCATCTTTTAGGTTCACTTGGATACATATCTGCCTACTCATTGTTGTATTCTAATTTTTAAAAAGTTATACAAGCCAACAATTTTAAAAGGAAATAGTTCCATAAGATTTATTATGAGAGGGAGATTATGTGCTTCAGTCCGCTTTCCAATTTTTCTCATACCGATGGAAATGATTTTATTTCAGGTTCTAGAGATTATATAATGATGTTCTACTATGAATAGAAGCACCACTATCTACCACATGCTCTCTATTCCTTACCACTATTCTCCCAGAGCTGCATAGTATCTTTCCAGTTAGTTCAACAGTTCACTTTGTGTTACAATGACTTTAAAATGTTATTTAGAGCTGAATGACATAATATGCTAGGATTGCATTTTTTCTAGCACAATTTAAAAATCTTGATGTCTATGTATATACATAGGTTTAATTTCTATATTCATTTTACTGATGTGATGTGGAAGAATTTGATATGAGTAGCAGTTAGGGTGGAATGTCAACTTGACTGGCTTTGAGTTCTGCCTAGGGGATTGTTTGAACACATGTGTGTGTGTGGGTAACTCAGAGGTGTGGGCTTGAGGTCTACATCTGGTCACTTACGTGCCCCTTCCTTTCTGGAAGTGTTTTCCTGCTCTGCTTACAGGCCACCATGAATTAAGCAGTTTTGTTTAACCATACTGTCCTGCCATGGTGATTCTACCACCTTTGATCCAGCCAACCCTATATGGAATTCCTGAAACTTATCTGAATTAAACCTCTCCTCTTTTAAATTGTGAGAGTTGGGAAACTTCCCAGTAGTGGGAAAGCCCATAAAGAAAATTGGTACTGACTGTGTGATCACTGCTGTCACTGTGCATGACCATATGGTTTAGAAGCCTTTGAAACTTGTTTGCAGAAGGAGTTTGGAAAAGTTTGGCGAGGTAAGCTATTGAAGCCCTAGAATGCTGTAAACAGAGCTTGATGGATAATTGTGGCAGGAACTCTGACGGATGATTCTGGTCAGAGCTCTGAAGAGTAGAATGCTGATGAGAATGTGGACAGTAAAGGCCAGCCTCATGAGATTTCAGTTGGAAAAGAACTTCATTAACATTTGAACTAGGGGCTATGTATATCACAGTTTGGTAGAAAATTTGTCCATATTTTACCCATGACCTGAGGCTTTACAGCAATAGACTAATTATTCTGTTGGAGCAAATTTCAAGACAGCAAAACATTTAGGCTGTAACTGGTATGAAAATAAATATCTTGAAGGCATCTCAGAAATCAGCAAGACTCTACCCACTGCAGATTAAAGGATGCAAAAATGTAAATCATTCATTTGAAAAGAGAAAAGAGAGTCCCTAGGCCCTCTGCTCGAGAAGATTCCAAGATTCATTTAATTGTGTTTAGCCATCTAGGCATTTAAAGGCTGCTGTAGCCAGGGTCCAAGGTGTCCTGTCTATTGTTCTCCCTGACAGCAGGTCTTAGTGTCATTCCTGTGATGCTGATTTAACTGACATGCAAAATGAAGAAGTTGTGGGATAAAGTAGGCTTCCACCAAACTTTCAAACAAACATTTGGAGGCCAAAAGTAACCTGTAAAAGGGCAGCATGTGAAGCTAGGAGAATAAAATTAAAGGTGCAGTGGAAATCCTGGGAATGTGGAACATCTGTTGAGGAAAGATGCAGGAGGTGAGTAGAGCTGGCCCAAGAGAGAGGCTGTGTGGTCTGCAACTAGCAAGGACATAGGGCTGCCACACATGCCCTTTGGAACTCACACATTTTATCACTTTGTGCACCGATGCTGACTGTGGAGATACAGGACTTAATGTATGCATGACTAATGTTAGCCTTGTTTTTGTTTGATTATTTTCTATCTCTCATTCCTTCTTTTTACAATAAGAGTGTTTACCCTGTGCCATGGTACCTTGAGATTATATAATTTGTGTGTGTGTGTGTGTGTGTGTGTGTGTTTAATTTTTACAGAGGCTCACAGCTAAGAGTTTGCCTTGAGTATCAAAAGAGACTTGGACTTTCAAAAAATATTGGAACTGTTGAGATTTTTGGGAAGGTATCATGGCATTTCTTATTATATGCAGGATAGTTATGTTGGGCACAATTATGAACTTGCTATTGTCTTTACTTGAAAATTAAGTATAACTTAAGGAGATGTGTTCAGGTATGAGGTTGACAAGGAGGAGATGGTGGTTAGGGTGGCATGCCAATTTGACTGGCTTTGGAATTTACCTGGGAAGTTGATACATCATACTCCTGGGTGTGTCTGGGTGGGTCATAAAAGTGCACCCTTGAGGGTCTATATTCAGGCTCTTACTCCTTTTCTCTCTGGTGCTGTTCTCCTGCTCTGCTTCCTGAACACATGAACTAATTATCTCTGCTCTGCCACATTCTTCTGTCATGATTTTCCTGCCTTAGAGCCAGCTAACTATATACTGAATCCCCCTGAAACCATGGGCTAAACTAAACCTCTCCTTTTTAACTTGTGGATGCCAGCATTTTGTTTCAGCATTAGGAAAGTGGACTAATACACTATGGTTGGTTATTCGCATTTTCTTGGCCTTCTTGTTCATTCTTTCTAGTTCTTCTTTTCTATCTGTGCTCAGACCCCATAGGTCGGTCCTGAGTCCTCTTCCCTCTTACCATACACCTCATTCCCACATGATAACATTTTGTCTTGTGGCTTTAAATCCCATCAGTGTAGTAATGATTTCCAGCTTCCTGTCTCTAGTGTAGAAATTGCTCCTGACTTCAGCCCCTCAACACCAGTCTCTGACCATCCGTTAGGAGTGTCTGATCTGGCCCAACATTGAGGGCTTTGCCCTGGCTGGACCCTGTGTCGACAGAGGCTTTCCCACAGGATATCTGACCCACCTCCTTCGGTTAACTAACCCACCTCCTACTCTGTTCAAGTTGGACCCGCACCTGTACACTGCCTCCCATTCAAATCCCCAGAAGTCCAGTGTTCTTTATTACTTCATAAATGATCTTTACTCTTAGTCTGATTGATTCTTAAATCTGGATTGAAATAAAATCCATACATTGCAATTAATTGGTTTGTCACATATATAGCTCCTCCATATTGCCTGCTCCTCTGCCCTTTTTATTTTTTTGCAAAGTGTTAATTTCTCCTTAGAGTTACTGTACTCTCTGGGCTTCTCTAGTTGCATCCCCACAGTGTCCTCTGACATATCCCTTTAGTCTCTGGAAAAGACTGAAATATTTTTTACACCTTTAAAGATGTAGATAGTTTTTCTTCTCTTTTTTGCATAAAAGTCTGTAATTGCTTCTTCAACAATAATTGTATTTATTTCAGATCTACTCTCGCCCACCCCAGCAAACCCTAAAAGTTGACAATTCCTGAGCCTTTGGTGAAAGCAGTCTGGGCTACAAATCAGGTAGCTCTGGGCCTTCTCCACACCATACCATTCCAGCCTTCTTTGATCTGTTGTCAGCTGTCACTGTTCCATCTGTATGTTACATCTCAAGTTTTTTCCAATATCTTTCCCCATCTCTTTGTCATCCTGAGGTTATGGTCCACCTCCTTGTTTTTTCATTGCTGTTCTCTTAGAGTAGAGCAGTTTCAGAAGGGGGCAAATGTAAATGTGTGGGATTAATTCCCCAACTCTAACAGGAAACTCCTCCCTCCTTCGGTGTTAACATTCATTGAGCAAATGGTATTTATCGTCTCCCAGGAGCCACCAAGAGCACCCATCCAGATCTCCCAAATGCAGGACTCTCCATTTCTTCTATCAGCCCCACTTCCAGTTGTTCGCACTGTACCTCACTTTCTTCCAAAAGCTCATGCAGGCACATGATGGGAAGAAGCCCTTTCCCTGCTGCCAGCTCAGCTTAAGAATTCCTCTGTTCCCAGTGGCTTCCATTTTGCTTGAGGTTTCTCTGCCCATGCTTATTGCTCTCTTCAATTCCTTTTCAGCCAGTCACTTAAGATATATAGACCTCTCCCCTGGCAGATCCATAGATTTCCCCCCTCTGTAACTTAATCATGACCTAATCCTAACCCTGACTCAGATGAGAGCACATGGCCATAGGTTTCCCATTTAGAGTTTACTGAGCATTACATTTACTTATTTTCCTGCCATTCTCTACTTCGGAAATCCCTACATACAAGTAACCTTTGTGCTTAATCATATATTGACATTAATTATACAGACTGAAATATTTCATGGTCTTTACACATACCATGAAAATGGTCATTTCATGCCTTGCTGGTGCAGACTTTGGAGGTCTGGTAATAGGATCTCTACCAATAGGGCATACCCACATTCACTCATTTTCTATACTGTTCATTTTCACTAGAGACTCTCAAAACATTCATAAAATGCCCTACTTACTTCCCTGATAACTTCTTTCTGCCTTCACTATTCAAACTTAGCAGTACTATACAAGTATGTGTCATTATAAGCTTTCTTCAATATTCTTCTGCTATAGGTTCTTGTAAGACTTAGAAAATGAGCACACTACCAACACTGCATTCTCGCTTCTGCACTTCAGATGTTAGATAATAACTATAATAACACATCATTAAAACCATATCCTGGCTTTAATCTTCAGAAATTTTCAACTTTTAAAAATACGTAATTGATCTTAAAAAGTAACATTTATTGGGGGAAAAGACTTATAGAAAAATGACTTGAGAGATAAATGCATGTTTGCCAGCAATAATTTTTTATATGAGGCCATTGTAAGGGGCCATTATAAAGGATTAGAGATATTTAGGGTTTGTATGTGTGCATGCAAGCATGTGCACACACACGATTTATTCTCAAAAAGGGGCTCTGAGTGAGAAGTTAACACACAATTTCTATTAACAATAATGAGAATTGTGTAAGTGAGTCTCCACAGTCCTGGAAGTTTACCCCTTAGGGTCCACATAAATTTGAGCTGTTGACCATGTGAAATGTTCTTTTATGGGCAATAAGGGCACTGAGAAACAGCTACATGTTTTCCTAAATCTGGCCACCCACCAGTATATGTCTGCATAATTCTTCAGATTTTTCTTTCTGAAATCTAAGCATAGTGCACACCTAGCTGATTCATAGGGGTGGTGGCAGTTCCTATGGCTGCATCGTCATCTCCCTGCAAAAACCATGGAACAGACCCATCTTTTCTTATAAAAATATGGCCTTGGCACTATAATTCCTTCTTTTAGGTGTTTTGACTAGAAATCTTTAAGCTAATACAGAGCAGTGAATTCTATTCTGCTATTTCTGTACTTTGTGCAGCATTTGTAGAGCACTGTTTGAAAATGATGGTTTTCACTACAAGTAAATAGGTTATTTCCTACCTTCATCCAAACCCAACACCACACACACACACACACACACACACACACACACACACACACAC
>NW_022900942.1:10568565-10571165 GCF_012274545.1 Fukomys damarensis | reverse complement strand
CTACCTTCATAAACCCAACACCACACACACACACACACACACACACACACACACACACACACACCAGTTGCTTTGTAGAGAGTTGGTCTTGTAGAATTCATTCCTTTCCTTTCCTTGGTTTATGCAAATGCAAAGGCTTATATCTTTTAGTTTCTAATATAATCTTAAATTCTTAAAAAATGAGAGTGTCAGCAGATAGCCCACATTTCGATCAGGCTCCAAAGTAGAAATGTACAATGACTCAAATGCTTCCTGCTACAGTAAAAATGTGTGCCAAGAATTCATGTGTTGGGACCTTAATCAGCAATTCATCAGTGTCCAGAGGTGGGGCCTAGTGGGAGGAATTTGGGCCACGAGAGCTCTGTCATGAATGGATTAATGATATAAAAAGGACTTGAAGGCCAGGGACTTAGCTCAGTCATGCTGCCACCTGCCCCTCAAGCAGAAGGTCCTGAGTTCAATCTCCAATACACCCCTGCAAAAAAAGGACTTGAAGAAGTGGGTTCGCTCACTTCTACTCTTCTACCATGTGAAAACAGTGTTGAAAATGTAGCATTCCAAGCTACATCTTGGAAACAGAGAGCAGCCCTTGACAGACAACTGAACCTACCGAGGTCTTGATCTTGGACTCTCAGAAGCCAGAACTGTGAGAAATAAATTTCTTTTAATTTTTACCCAAACACAGTATTTCACACTGACTTTGAAGACTTTGTTTCTCAGTGTTCAATAGATGATTATTAACCAACAGATACTGTTACTCATTATAAATGTTTTGATATATTTCCTGTTTTTATAAGTGTGTAGCACAAGTTTCTCATACTCCATGGCTTATGGCATCTGTGGGCAGAGACCATGATTAGCCACACACCTTGTGACTATCCATGTATCCTGTCTGGCTCATAGTAGGCACTGTGTTTGTGAGTAGTGAAAGGATCACCAGTGTCATCATTCGGGCACTCTTATTATGTTCTGGAAGCCCAGGTCCAAAGGCAGGTTGATAATGATCCCAAAGCCTCTTGACAACCTGTTTCTTGGTGACACAAATTTTTACACAGAGTCTTTGTCCATTTTTCTCTCACTATGTCTCCAAGTCTCAAAGCAATAACTCATTTCCCAATGTACTTTTGGGCTTGGGATGTCTTCCTGAAGTGATAATCCCTTTATCATTCTTTCCCACAGTCTTTGTAAGGAGCAAGGTTGTGGGACTTTTGTGCTTTGCTTCAACTCTTCAACTTTATTTAAAGACTTTGGGGCCTCTTTATTTCAGTTTAAGGTTTTCTATATTTTTGTTATGTGCAGTTCCACTTCCAAATTCTACTTTAAAAGAAAAGTAGAATGGAAGAAAATTTATTAACTGAGTGTAACCTTTCACAAATTGATGTGGTTACTTGCTGATTTCTGTTTGGCTCAGATATATTATTGCCTTCGACGTCAAAGACATCATGAGGACATAGAGCCTGGAAGGGTGGGCTGGACATGCCACCATGTCACCCAGACCCACCAAGGGCAAAGTGCGGAGAGCAAGGCTGTACTCCACTTCACTGTGAGCACGCTAGCAGGGATTTTACTTCCTGACAATGACATTTCCTCCCACCCTGCTATGTGGCCTAGAATTGCAAGTGTGCTTCTTCAAATTCTTAAAATAAAACAAGTAATAAGGAAATAAGAGAAAAACAATCAACTGTTCTTTAGTTTTAGGGGTTGGCTTTTCTCATTAGTGGAGAAAAGGACCTACTGTCATCTCCTTCCTTTGCTCTCTCAAAGTCTAAAAAGTTTATAAATCTTGAGAGGGTGCTTTTTATTATTTTAGACCATTTTACTGAGGTATTAAAATACAAAATGTACATATATTTGATGTGTAATTGATGAATGTGGACATTTTCAAAGACCCCCCCACCACTGCGATTCCAGATTATTCATGCTCCAGAGTATCCTGAACCTCATCCCCCTTTTTGAGATAGGAACACTTAACATAAGACCAATCCTGTTGGCAATTTTTTTGAAGTACACAATACTGGTTTTATTAGCCTATAGTCTGACTTCAAGCAGGCTCAGTTTTTTTTTCTTAATACGGTGGTAGTGAACCCATGGCATGCATATATTTAATTTTCATTTAAGGTAAATAATGTATGAGTTATTTTTTCTCAGGTAAAACCTCAGCATTCAGGTTTAATTGCAGCGCTGGCACTTTGTAATAAATAAGTGGGTTTTGAGTTGCAATTTGAGCACTCATCTTTAAAAGGTTCACCATCACTGTCTTAGTATGTTTTTGAATATTTTAATAAATATTTCAGGGAAAAAAGATTTGATATGTTTTATGGTGGAAAATAAATCTTTCAACTCCTGTCTCCTGGCTGCTCAGTTACCTCCAGGAGGTAACCTCTGTTGACCTTGAGGAGGTAACCCCTGTTAGTGATTTTTTGCACAGACTAAAATAGGTTCTTAGTAATTCTTGTTGATTTCCTTGTACCCTTAGCTGGTCACAATTGCTTTCCTGTGCCCAGCTGAAAATATTTTGTTGAACAGGAGGCTTGTTCTCTGTAGGCCCAGTGTTTTCATGAATAGTCTGATAAACACATAACATACTACCCACATATTAG
>NW_022900942.1:10547697-10568488 GCF_012274545.1 Fukomys damarensis | reverse complement strand
ATATTGTTTTTATTTCGAGACAAGATCTCTCTGTGTAGTCCAGGGTGGTTTTGAAATTGCTATGTAGCCCAGGCTGGTCTCAAGTTTTTGATCTTCCTGCCTCAGCCTCTTGAGTGCTGGATGTACCCCCATCCCTGGTTCAGATAGCAGGTTTTAATCCTGGCTGGCTGCCCAGTAACAACAAAAGTCACTTTCTGAGGTGCTGGGCAGCTCAGGGATTGCTAGGAGGGTGGCACACAATTCTGAACCAGGTTGATCCAGAGAGGAGAAGCACTATGTGTGCATGTGTGTACATGTGGTAGGACGTTGATTTGTTCCATGTGTTTCCTATTGACTCCTACTTTTTAAATATTTGCCTTTGTTCTTATGATAACTGCTACCATTTATTTAATTTACTTCCCATGATCTTGGTTTATTCTTTCCCCTTTGTCTGGAATCCTTTTCCACTATGTCATTTAACTTATTCCTATTCATCCTTCACTTCTGGGGTTAGGGCCCAGATGCAATATTTGGATTACAGGAATAGCATGGGACTCCTGGAGCATCCTGTGGGTACCTCCGAACCTCCTCACACACAGAAATGGTACATCTGGAGTGCTTTGAGGGGCTGGAGCCCGGGTAAGCATACTGGGAACATTTATTGAATAGATGCATTAAGTGACATGAATGAGATATTAGGTACATAATTCCGAAGGTAGTTGGGCTTTACTGATGGGGCTGGGATTTAGGGTCAGAGAGACCAAGTAGAGACCAAGTCATTCAGGAAGCCCTAAACCTTGGCAGAGGTGGACCAAGGCAGAATTATGGTAAAGTTAATGAGACCTTAGAATCCCTCATTTATATTGTCCCTTCTGAGGCCCCAGAAATAGTGTTTTCTGTAGTTGTATGATTTATTTTTAACAATACTTTATTTTTATAAAGAAATTCTCTAAATAATATAAACATACAGGGTCCCAAACTTACATAAAATGTTTAAAGATTAAAAAGGAACAGAGTACCACAATTAAGTGAAAACAAAAGGCCAAAAACCAAAAACAATTTTCTGAGCTGTGCTACTTTGCTAATATTCTTCCTTGGGTTTAGAGAAATTCGTTTTAATCATGGATAATGCCACCTATGAGAACTTACTCTAAAATGAGATTGCCCCAACAGCAAAGATGCAAGTTTTCAGAAAACTTCATTTACGTGGTTTGTGAATTCAGAAAGATTTCAAATTTTAATAGACTTTACAGGACACAACGTGGGAAAGACCTTTGACTCTCAGCCCCTTTCTCCTATTCCAGCTTCATTCTATCTCTGTCATGCTTTCCCCTCCCTCTTACATAAGTCTTTTCACATTCTCCAATAAACCCAGCGTGAGGCCTGCTTGCTGTCGTATGGCTCTTGGATTCCTTCTTGCTAACTGTTAACAACCTTTCCAAAACAATGATGGTTTTTAACTATAGTATCCAACAATCAACTTCAGGCAAAATAACATCTTATAAGATATGATCACCATGATCACTCTCTTCTTTAGGTAATTGTGTGTACAGTACACAGGAGACTTGTATAACCAAGGCTAAGACCTGTAAGTGGCATCTTAGATTTTGCATAACTCTGGTACCTCTAGGGTTTATTTATTTATCACAAAGATGAAGTAAATACTGATCATTAAATGCTATTTGCTGTACATTGCTTAAATACATACATAATTATCATTGTATATATTTTCTATTAGCAGATGGTTATCTCCTCTCTTTGTCTTGAAAGATCTTACTAAGTAGATATTGCAGAATCCCCTGCCAACCTTGTTTTTTTTACAGATAAGGAAGCTGATGTTTGGATAATTTAAGAAGCTTGTCAGGGGGCTGGGTGTGGTGACACACACCTGTAATTCCAGCATTCTGGACATTGAGAAAAGAGGATTGTAAATTCCAGCCCAGTCTGGGTAACAATGACTTTGTAAGATCATGTCTCAAAATTTTTAATGACAAAATGAAAAAATGGAAATAAAGTGTTTGTAAATGGGGAGGGGTAGAGGGGTGAAGGAAGGGCAGGGACAAGGGGAAAAAATGAGAACCAAGACCTGTCATGTAAAGGCATTCTGGACATTGAGAAAAGAGGATTGTAAATTCCAGCCCAGTCTGGGTAACAATGACTTTGTAAGATCATGTCTCAAAATTTTTAATGACAAAATGAAAAAATGGAAATAAAGTGTTTGTAAATGGGGAGGGGTAGAGGGGTGAAGGAAGGGCAGGGACAAGGGGAAAAAATGAGAACCAAGACCTGTCATGTAAAGGTACAAGATCCCAATAATGAATGTAATTGTACTGTATACCTAAAATGTACCAATAAACTCAATAAAAGAAAAAAAATAAAGCCTACCATAGCAAGTAAAAGACAGAAAGTCAAGAGCCATAACTACATGTCATTAAATCCTATGCCAAGCATAAAAAAACATTTTGCTGGAAGAAAACCTATACGGAGGAGCTCAAAAATCACTTGCCACCCTCTAGTTGCCATGTAGGGCCATTCAGACTGACCCTGCAAAACCTCAGAGCCTGATCTCAGGGACCATAATGTAAATGGTGACCCTGGGAGCTACGGAAGGTGGTGATCCTGCTAGCCCTCACTTCCCCCAAGTGTTTGGGACTCTGATTTGCAGCAGTCACTAAGATTGCTCACTGAGATCCCAGGTACTGTGATGGGATTGAAATTCCCTGCCCTCTTGAATTAGGCCAGCTCTGACTTGCTTTGGCCAGTGGAATATGAAAAGCATTATTGTGAGTTACTCCAGGCAAAAACCCACAAAAGCTGGTAAGTACTAGGTTGTATGAATTTCCTGTGGATGAAGTAACAAAGTACCACACTGAGCAGCTTTAAACAATAGAAGTTTATTGCTTCACAGCTTTGTAGGCCGGAAGTCCATGGCCAGAGGCTCAAGAGTGCTGCATTCCTTCTGAAGGCTCTAGGGGAGGGAGAATCTTCCCCAGCCTCTTGCAGCTTGTCATGGCTTCAGTAATGCTGGCCCATTAGGTTTGTGGATACATCACTCTCATCTCTGCCTCTGTCTTCACATGTGTATATGTGTGTCCTCTCCCCTTCTTAGCTAGAGTAGTGGTAGGGTCCACCCTAACACAGTATAATCTTATCTTAACTCCTTATATCTGCAACAGCCCTACTTTCAAGTAAATTCTGAGTCTGATGTACTGGGGATTAGGCCTTTAACATGTCTTTTAGAAGGGCATACTTCATCCCTAGCAATCGTTCACTCTTGAGTCCTTTCTCTGCTACAACCAGCTCCATCAGCTCTGTGTTTCTATCAGGACAATGTTAAATACAGCCCCAAGTTGGACAAATAAACAAAAACCTTTTGTAAGCCACTGAGTTATTCTGATTATTCATTCATAATTTAGCCTACTCTAATACAACATAAATCTAGATGATATACTTTTAATATATATCTTTTGGTTCCAATCTTTGTACAAGACCTATTAACTCACCCAGTCAAAGTCTGCTAGTTATCCTTCAGTTTCCTTGCTCTTTTTTCTTTCCCCAAAGCCTGTGCTGTGGCTCAGGGAGGCTCAGTGCATAAGATCTGGCCTATGTGATGCTAGGTGTAAGATGTGAAGTTTCTGAGTCACATCCTTGAAGGGAGTATGCTTGTTTTTCATGCTCTTGCCCCTTCAAGCAGCTGGGGAGAGGGTCCAGGAGCAAGCAGGCAGATGAAGGCCATACTGTGGACAGTGGTGGGGAGAGAAGATCCTGGTTCCCAGAGCACCTGGTGGAATAGAGACCCCTTCCTTCCATAGGCCACCACTGTCCCTGCACTGCTACTCGAGAAAAAAAAAAGGTGTTACCTTATTTTATCAGTTGACATGGCACATCTCCGTATCCCAAAGACTGGGTTGGACCCTAATCAATGTGCATCCCAATGGAAAAAAATGAGAACTGAATCCCTTCAACTCATCTTCTCTTCTTGACCTTATCATGGTGTTTGGTATTCTTTTTAGTTTTTCTTATATTGTTGTCTTGGTGACTTTAAATAAAAATGCCTCTATTTCTTACTCCATCAACTTAGTTTCCTAATTTGTAAAATGAAGACATTAACACTCCTATCTTGTCTTCCATATCCTGCTTTCTGTCAGCTGCACATTTTACAAGGTTGTTAACATTTACATTATATCCTACAACCACAAACAAGTTTGTTCAGGTGGATTCCCAAAGTTTAAAATGAAAAGGCTGTGTTTACAAGCTATGTAAATAGTGCTCAGTAAGGGCCAAGTATAACATGCGAACCATTTCCCTTTAAAGAGTTTAAGTTGATTCCCTGACTCAACCAGACTCTTAAATCATGTCAATTCCCTAAAATCAAGTAAATTCATTTCTTCATATTTATTTGTTAAAGGCCAATTATGGAGCAGTGCTTTCTGAAGTGGGAATCCAACAGGAAATAGAACACCCCCAATCCTTGTTCTTGTGGAGTTTATAGTTATAGACAGAATTTAAACAAAGGCAGAAATTAAACAAGATGCATAGGGTGCTGATACAAATGGAAAGGATACAGGAAACAAGGGAGGTAGACAGTTGGAGGGCATGGCTACTGGGTCTCACTGAGAAGGCAACAGAGGAGCAAAGGCCAAAACCCAACCTACGATGATCAGGGAGAATATTCCAGGAAGAGGGGACCTGAACCAAGGTGATAACCGTGGTGGGCAGTGCAGTGAAACCTGGGCCCTGGGGAGTGAGTGAGAGGGGCCCTTGTCAGTAGGTCATCAGTCCTGGTGGGGCTGACTGGCCAGTGCTTAGAACTGGGGGCTGAAGGGTTGAGCTAGTCAGGCAAGAAGAGGGGACTCAGGGTGCTATGCCTGATGCTGAGGCTGAGGAGGGAAATGTGATTGGTCTTGCAAGGACTTGGGAATGACCACCAGTGAGGTCAGTGGACACACAGGTCCAGAGCTGGCATCCTTCAAACAGGGCAACCCCAGGGACTGGCATGAGACAGTCACAGAACAGGAATTCTATGTGGGTGTGTGGGGGAGGGGGTTGTCACAGCCTTGTTTGCTCTGTATCCTGTTACATTTTTTTATTATTTTCTTCGAGCTTCTAATTGCTTTTTAAACTTTTAATCCAGAACGGATGTCTTCCTAACTGACCTTGAAGGGCTTTCCTGTTGGCTCCCTCACCTCTCTGTGGCTCTCAGCTCCCACCACTCAATCGTAGTCTGTCCCCACCCACATCGCTAGTTTCCATGTTATATTATAAGGGCGTGCTTTGATTAGACATATTATAAACCCATTAAGATACACATGGAAGATGGGATTGCTCTCACTAAGTTTAGGTTGACTACTTCTAAAGCCAGTCACAAGCTGTTGAAACACATGTAGCTGTTAAAATAGGTGCGATTGGAAATTTCACCTTTCCTTCTCTCCCTGTCTACCTCCTTCTCTCTCTTTCCTCTCTATTCATTGCCTCCATATTCTTTCCTTACTCTTTCTTTGTTTCTTTCTTCTCTGTATTTTTGCCCGTATAGGGTCTTACAAGGCACAGAAGACCTACTCTCAAGACCCATTTCTGCTTTATCACAACTTTGTCCTTGTGATTTTCCCAACATGCTTAGATGACAACAAGAAAAGGCACAAAGAGCCAGTTGCAGTCTCACAGATGTGGACTCATGTGCCAGTCCACTTAGCATTTCTGGGCCTCAGTGAATCATCTGAAAAATGGGCAGAATAATTATTACATTTCAGGGAGAAGATGTGTAAGGAAAACTAGAACTCTCAAGACAGACACCTGTGTGAACCCTTGGAGCTGCCTCTTTCTGGCCATGAGATATTGACCACAGCCTCATACCTCTGTGGCTTCATTTTCTCAAGAGCAAAATTTTTGGGAGAATCACTGTGTGAGTAACACACCATGCACTACCTGACACAAGTAACTGCCAGGAGGAAGGTACCTGTATTTATTTGTGGAGAAAGAGGGGTAAGGTTTAGTTCAGAAACTGTAGTGCTACTATGGGTCAGTGACTTAATTTCTTTTAAAAGGATGTCAGCCATAAATACACACAGTTTTATTTGCCAATTAAGAAAAAGATGCAAATCTGGACCAGTTTCCCTCAAATTTTATATAGTAAATAGGTGTGACTTTTAAATATCAGGAAAGAATGTTGTAAACTAACAATAAATTGTGCTTGTCTATCTATCCCATAAAGCTTATTAGAATCCTCCCTCACTTCTAAAACCTTTTCTTATTAATGAAGTAATAATGATGACTATTAGAATCTGTTTTCTACCAACTTTTAATAAAAAGATGTTTGGTACATTGATATGCTGCACAGTGTTAGGTTGAGAGTTCCAGTGAGCATATATAGTATTTCAAAGACCAAAATGCATTCAAAAGAAGTTTGAGAGAAAGAAGATACTTCTCAATAAAAAAAAAGGCTTCCACATGAAGTGTGATGGTTTAATTGACCTTCCCCCAATTGTGATCACTACACAAACCCACTACAAACATCATCAGCAGACTGTTTCCAGAGCCATTCACTTTGTAAATGGGAAGTTGTTGCCATCTAAAAATATGCAAAATACATTAGAAGGTAATTGCATGACATTCAGGATTCGAGAAACTTCCTTTGACGACTTTTAATGGCAAAATATACTATCTTCCATTGGGCATGAGTTTATTTTGTTAGTCATGCTAATTGTTCAAACAGCTTTAAATGGCTTAAAAAACCTAGCAGACACTTGTCTAATACCTCGAAGCAGATGGTCAAATGTTTAATTAAATCTAAATTTATTCTTTATCCCTAACTTCTTTCAGAAAAAGACAAAGATCTTAGTGTACTTTGACTCTGCCGTGAACCTGCAGCTTCAGTTTCCTGAACTGGGAAGGCTTGACTTTTGAAAATGTTGTTTTGTTTTGTTTTTTGAGACAGGGTCTTGCTATGTAGGCCAGGCTGGCCTTGAACTTACTATGTAGCCGCTGCTGGCCTCAAACCTGTAGTTTTCTTGCCTCAGCCTTCCAAGTTGTGGAATTATAATCATGCTCCATCACACCTGGTTTGACTTTAGTAATTTTCTTTGCAGTAACTTTCAAGATTTTCTCGTTTTTCTGGATGTGCTTTATTTTCACCACTGTGTGTTAAGGTGCGAGTTTATTTTTATTGGCTGTTACCAGTGATTAGGTTTTCTATCTGAGGTCTCACTGTTGATCTTTAAGTTTAAAAAATTTCCAGCTATTATCCTTTAGAATCATGGATTTTCTGCCATTGCGACTGATTTTTTTTTGAGTGTTTGAGGCCTTTAATATATTTTTATATCTATTTTGTTTTCTATGTATCTTATCCTTTTTTTCTCTTTCATTTTTCTTGGTAAATTTTTCACTACCATTTTTCCATCTTCATCCATTTCAGTTTAAAGATATTATTTATTAAGTTTACATTTTAGTGGCTAATTTTCATTTCCCACATTTTTATTTGTTTTTTATATTTTTATGTTCATATTTTTTATTTTTACTTCAAATTTCTCATTCATCATGGCAGAACTGAGTGTATCAATGGCCTGATTCTTCACCCTTCTCTGAAAGTGTTTTCTTTTAACACACCTGCCATCCATCTCTCTAAAGAGGTAGGGTCTACCTCGCTATTCCTTCAGTCTGGTGCACACTGTCACTTGCTTTGGCCAAAAGAACACAGGGGATAGGACAGTGATCCACTCTTAAGGTACAAGTGGCCTGTTACAGACACATAAATCATCACAACCAAATTAGCAGAGACACACAGCTCATGCATACGTAGGAGCACTAAATGTTTATATTTTTATGCCACTAAAGTTTTGCATAATTTTCTCTTGTTGGATAGCATTGTTGTGGCAATAGCTAATTGCAAGCTTTTTTTCTTGGATCCTACTCCTTCTCCCATTAAATCTTTGAATCTTATGTGTATGCATTTTAAGATCATTTTGAGATTTGTCTTTTTTCCATTTCATTGGGATTGATCTTATCTCTTCATTTGCTGACTTTGTTCTCTGTATCAAGAGGTCACGTAGAACTTGAGATTTTATTTGGAAGCTCCTCTTGAGAAATTTTCTCCCTGATGCCTCTAAATTGACTACTTCTGTGTCCCCAGTTCCCAGTCAGATCTCCCACATTGATGTCTATGCTTTGCTAATAGTGTTAGTATTATAGGTTTTGCCCTTGAGTCAGAAAGTGACGGCCTAGTTCTGTCCAGGTTCTCTCTCTACTTTCTCCAACCTTGCAGATAGGAAGCTTTCTGCATACAAGTGAGTGCTCATCACTTGCTATTTGTGGGTACTAGAACCCAATCTTAGTTTCTGAAGTGAAATATTTAAGATAATCCTGTTATAAGCAGAAGGAAGTGAAGAATAGAAAATAGGGTAAGGATTCTATACTCTAACTGAACTGATTAAATGATGATATCACTGGATGGCGGTATACTAGAAAGCATAAATAATATCAAATTCTAAAGAGTGTTCAAGCAAGTCACAAGCAGGCATAAAAAAGGTAGGAAAAAAGCTAGATTGAACAACCAACTTGAGTCCTCAGATATAAATGACTGCACTCATGTAAATTATCTAAATATACCAATTAAAAGAGATTGACAGGGTAAATAAAAAATGATGAAAAAAAAAACCCACCCATCAGAAAATTCAAGTATAACAATATAGGCCAAATGAAGAGATAGAAAAGGATATATAATGCAAACAATCAGAGGGAAACAGTAATGGTTATATTAATATCTGACAAAATAGATTTTAGGGTAGCCATCAAGAAATAGACGCATATTGTATAATGACAAAGGGTCAATCTACCAAGAACACATAGTCATCTGAAATGTATATTACCAAAATGACCTATCTGAAAAATACAAAGCAAATACTTATAGAATTGAAAGCAGTAGTAGACAAATTCACAATTACAATTGGAGACTTCAATACCAGTATCTTTGCAATTCATAGAAAAACTAGATAACAAAACAGAAATCACACAGAACTCAACAAATACCATCAAAGAACAAAATTTAACCAATATTTAGATTCACCCAACAACACTTCACACGACAGTAGAAGATACAAGTGTCCATGGAACATTTACAAAAACAAACCATATCCTATATCACAAAACAAACCTCAACAAAGTTAAATGAACTGAAATCACAAAGTGTTCACTGACCACAATGGAATCAAGCTAGAAATCAATCCTAGAAAGGCAACTAGGAAGTATTCAAGCACTTGAAAAATGAACAGCACACTTGTTATATAGGAAGGATATTAAAATATCAGGTATATTAAAAATACAGTGAGTATTAAGTGAAAATGAAAACGCAGCATACAAAAACTTGTCGGACACAGAAATGTATACTGAGATGAGAGTTATAATACCAAATTCATGTACTGCAAAAACAGAAAAGTATCAAACCAATAATTTAAGCTCCAACGTGAAGAACCTAGAAAAGTAGTGAAATAAATCCAAAAGAAGCAGGCAGGAAAGAAATGAATGTAAGAGCAAGAGTCAACAAAATGGAAAACAGAAAAGCAATAGAGAAAAATCAATTAAATAAAAAGCTATTTTCTTTGAACAGAGGTTGGTTCAATATATTTTTAAAAAATCAATAATTCTATGATTTTTAACAAGTTAGAGAAGAAAAATGCCACACACTCATATCAATCAATGCAAAAAGTATCTTTGATAAAATTTAACATGCATTGATAATTTTTCAAAATTCAGAAAAATAAAAATTGATAGCAACCTCTTCAATTTGCTGAAGAACATCAAGAAATAAAAAACAAACCCTCACAGGTAATGTTATATGTCACAGTGGAAGCCTGAGTGTTTTCTCCTAAGATGGAAACAAAGAAATAATGTCTCATCTCATCAGGCTTTCTCAATCTTGTGCTGGAAAATTGAGCCAGTGTAATAAGGCAAGAAAAAATAATAAAAGTATATAGATAGAAAGGAAAAATATAATTCTTCCTATTTGTAAGTAACATGATTGTGTAGATGAACCCAAGGAAGGAGACAAAATATTCCTAGAACTAGTAAATGAGTTAAGCAAGTTTGCAAGATCCGAAACAAACATACATAAATCAACTGTATTTCTATACATTGGCAATAAGCACATTCAAGTTGATATTAAAAATAAAAAGATTTCCAATCACCTCCCAAAATGAAATAAGTTTAAATCTCACAAAAGATGTGTGTGTAATGCTTATGAAATAATAAATAATATCTACATAAGTGATGAGATGTAGTGAATTCATAATTTTAAAGATTTACCATTATAAAGATATTACTTTTTTCTAAATGGATATAAAACTATAACAAAGTTCCTTATAAAATCCAAGAAATATTATTGCAGATCTATATAGTACTAGGATATTATACCTTAATATTGAAATCAAAGGAACTAGTTATTTAAAAATGGATAAAATAGGAAGAATCAGTGTACTTAATTAAAAAACTTAAGTGACCATAGTAAAAGCAAGATTGCATGGTATTGGCAGAGGGCCATACAATGTATGACAATGGAACAAAGCAAGTAGTACAGAAACAGATTGCACACAAATACAAACAACTGACTTTTTAAATAGGTACAAAAGTAATTTAATGAAAGAAAGATATAACCTTTCCACAAATGGAAAGAAACCTGTCATCCATATGTCAAACAATGAATCTTAATCTAAATCTCTAAATCTTATACAAAATTTAATACAGAATTCATCAAAGATGTGTGTAAAATGTAAACCTCTAAATGTTTTAGAAAAAAGAAGAAAATACTTATAACTTGGAAGCATCCAAAGAGTTCATTCAAAGGTTCTGGACCAAAAACATAACCTATAAAAAATGGATGTCTGGACATCATAAAAATGAAAAATTTCTGACTTATGATAGATTGTTTCAAGAGGGTGGAAAGACAGTTTACAGAATTTGCAAATGAATTTGCAAATGGATTTGCAAATCACATACATGGAAAAGATAGAGAAAACATAAAGAACTTTCAAAATTCTGCCAAGAACAATCCAATTAGAGAATGATTAAAAGATGTAAAGGGACAGTTCACCTACGAAGACACTCAGGTGGCAAATAAACCCATGAGTCTATGTTCAACATGATTAGCTATGGTGCTAATGCAAATTAAAATCACAAGGAGATATTATACTTCTATTAGAATGGCTAAATAAAAAAATAATGTCACCACCAAACACTGATAAAGATGAGGACAAACTGGATCTCTCAAACTTTGTTGGCAGAAGTGTGAAATGGTATAGACACTTTGAAAAAAGTTTGACAGTTTATTTAAAAACTAACCCTGCAACTACTATATGACCCAATAATGTCATTCCTGGACATCGATCACAGAAAAAGTTATGTATAAATAGGAACACTTATAGCAATTTTATTTGTAGTAGCCCCTAACTAGAAGCAGTTCAGATGTCCTTCAGCCGTTAAGAGTTAAGAGATGTGTGGCACAGTGTCACCATGGGACACCACTCTGCAATCAAAAGGAGGAATTACCAAATTAAGCAAAAACCTGGGTGATCTTTGGGGATTTATGTGAACTGAAAAAAGCCACTCCAAAAGATCACATGTTATACACTGTGGAACTGAAGAAATGATGTGAGTAGAGGACAGATCAGGGGTTTACATTGACTAATGATGGTGTGAAACTGGCTGGCAGTCCAAGGGCAGCAGGAGGGACTCCTGATTTGATTTTTTTTTTTTTTTGTACTGTGATCGAGTTCAGGTCCTCGTGCTTGGGAGGCAGGAGTGGTGCCAATGAACTAAATCCCCAGCCCCGGAGGGACCCTTGAGATAGACATGCTCTGTCTTGACGGCATGCATGCTGGTATCCTAGAAGTAGCTCAAGTAAAGATACTTTGTTTATACTGCTCCATCTACAGCAAAGTGCAACCATCAAAATTTTGAGTTTAGAGTGCCATTTGACCAGAAGCAATACTGGTAAAATATGGTAGTAAATTAAATTATTGCTTTTAAAAGGAGTTGCATGCCTGGAGTACTAACTTATCAGTGGTCAGAAGGAAAATGTTTGTGTTCTCAATTTCTGCTAAGTTAGCTATTCCCTGTTAAATGATATCTATGAACAAATTATAGAATACAGAAGTCTAAAGATATAATTTCACTAACACTCACATATATAATCTTTTGTACAAGGTGCAAGAGTTGTGAAACAATTTAAAAAATAAGTAAAGAGGAATACATTCATATGATAATTTTCGCTGCATACCCGAGGCTCGTTTTAGGAGGGATTCCATTCCCTGGGAGGACCAGTTGTGGGCTGAGTGCCCTTCATAAAGAGCATCAGATATCAGTGATTTTCGGGGTCATATTGCTCATTCCTGGGCTCACCCTGTGAATCTCAGGGTACCAACAAATCCATGCTTCCTTTTCCCTCTTGGCAGTCTTTCTCTTTGTAACACAAAGAACATTATGTTGTAGAAAGAGACCTGCAAGACCTCTCAGCAGTGTTCTGATCCTAGCGTGCAGCCACTGCCTCTTGGCACTCCAAGCCCCCACAGCAATATCTGAGTGTCCCAGTCAGCTTGTCTTAGTCATTCCTCCAGATCCCAGTGCTGTTTGCGGGGAAGCCACTCCTGATTTTCCCTCTTTCTCCTTTTCTTCTGCATTCCCTTCCTCTTTCTCCTCTTCTTCTCCCTCTCTTTCCCTCCCTTTCTTCCTCCTCCTTTTTCCTGGGAGACAGAGATTTCTTTGTGCTTGGGGTGACTGATTGAATTTTACCTGAGCTAAATTATAGTTGCACGTTCTTGTAATTGCGGAGGGCCACAAGGAGAAGCAAAAGCATTGACTGCTGTTGTACTGGGATTTCCCAGATGTATAATTTCAAATTGATATGAAGAAAAGCCTTGCAACACATTAATAATAGCATAAAATGTAACAGTTGGCCAAGGGTGAGCGGAAGCTTTATTTTCTTAGCTGCAAAACAAGCTATGGACCTCAGGTGTCTAGCATTTATTGTTAGAATGGGTTTTCTATTGCATACCTTTTGAAACACAAAATAAGAAAAGATTTATACTGAATCCTGTCTTCATTCATGGCGCTGTGCTCCACATACCCAGAGAGCACATGTAAAACGTTAATGCATTGAATCGTTGTTATTTTTTTCCTTTTTTTATTCAGTAGCTCAAAAAGCAGAGGTTTTCTTCAGTAATTCAAAAGCACCCATCCACATCTTGAGGAAGAAGCAGGTCACTTGGGCTATTTCTTTTATATGGTGTCATTATTCTCTACCTAGCATCTGACAAATACCACCCTTGTGACTTCAAAAAATGGCAAAAAAGGAAAGAAAATCTGAGGAAAGTCATATAGTCTTCTTAATATCTGAAGGCACTGGACCATAAGATCTTGCTTTGCTTTACAACTCTGTGTATGTATATGTGTCCATGTGCCCAGCATGCACGTACAAGGCAAGGAGAGAACTGGCATGAGTTTCTAGGGCAGGCCCAAAACACAGGGAGATGAATTCTGCATAATTGCATACTGTACCAAAACTCAAGGGGTGTTTTAAATGTGGTCAGAGAATGTATTTATGCCATGTGTCTTTACCAACACATACAGTACATAAGCTGTCCATATAGGAGTCACCTGAATGCCTCAATAGAATGAATGGGCTGTTAAGAACAACCGCCTAATACTGTTTAGGTAGTGTTTCATAACATTTCTTTCTTAGTCCTTCCTAATGACTAGGGAGTAGCTGTAGTTTTCTGTCTCATGGTGGGTAAACTTGAGATGTAGAGGTTAAAACTCTAAGGAGGGGAAGACACTGAGTGTAGGGTTTGTCATGTCTGATGCCAGGACCCAGGTCCTTCCTCCTGTATGACTTAGACATCTCAGCAGTGCCTGGCAGTGGCCAGGCCTGCTCTGTGGTGTGCTTGCATCGAGGAAGCACTGGTGGAGTGTCATACGCCATCCCTCACTTTGGCAGTGGTGCTGGCCAGGTGTATGGGGCCCCTTCTCCACCAGTGCCCACTTTCAAATGGGACACAGGAGGAGCCTGCTGACCACCCAAGGTACATTTTCTTGTTTCCATATGGGGCATGATTTTCCGCCATGTTTTGCACAAGCTCAGGGATTTTCCATGGGGAGCAGATTCCTGAGGGCCTGGGGCAAAGGAGGAGCCACTGTGTCACTAAGGAAATGTGGTGTGGGAATGTATCTTTGTTGAGCTGTACATCCTTGAAAATGGCACTTATTTTTCATGGAGATGAACTATGGCAACATTGGCCCAGGGAGATGCGTAGGCACATGGCATGGCTTCATAGTACACATGGCCTCATGTGTTGTATAATGGCAGTGGATGTGGCATCTGCCAGCAAGAGAGAGGGCTCCTCCTATTCCTCTTGACTGTGTGATGTCCTCTTCCTGGGGGCTGATGTCCACTTCCTGGGGCTCCTTGAACATGGGTCATGAAGGCCTCCTTGCTGGATCCATCGAGCAGCGCCTTCTCCCCCCACCAGTACCCCACGCTCTTGAGTGACTGTGTTCTTTATAAGTTTACATCTTGGAAGAAAAGTTGTTTTTCAGAAGACTTAGTAATGTGAATGAATTTCCTATTGTTATTTTTCATGAAATAGTAACTTTTCAACATGATAAATATCAATAATGTTTACTATACAAATCAAAGTTATTTGAGATTCTCAGCAGTAAGATGTAAGGGAGGGAGATTAAAATGTTTGGGACCTGGGTGTATAGATTCTAGAACTCCATGAAAAGAGCTTCTTTTCTTCTGCCCCCAGCTGAGGTGATGTCTCTGTCATTATCCACAGATGGAGATACTTTAACCCCAGTCACCAGAACCAAGGCCAAATGAGGAACTCTCTTAGGGCCTCCCACTTCTACTCTACTACCTCCTCTAACAAGGTAATCCCCAGAAACTCATGGAACTGCTTCCATATCCTGGATTGCAAAATAAATTGTTCCTTAAGAGATGCACCAAAACGGCAATGCCAGTTAACACTCCCAGCCAAATCATCTGGTGACCATGAAATTGTCACCTAGTAGAGTACTGGCTGATCCCAAGTTTGACAGCCTGTTGCCAGGCTGATGATCTGGGAGTTCTTTCCAATCTCTAGTTTCATTATCTAGGAAAGTACATTAAAAATAACAGCACAAAAAGCACTTCAACACCTCTCACAAATTATAGCAGTCAGATGCAATTTGGATTAGATAAAATATATATTTATTTTATGGAACACATATGCAGACAATAAAATTTTGTTTAACAGTAACTATATTATTCAGGGACCCAGTAATGGAATTCTAAACTTTATTACTGGATATTACTTTGGATTGCATAATTGAACTGATGTAATTCTTAGTTTTCTTCAGAAGGATTTTCCTTCATGGCTCATCATGTATCTGGGTGAAGGTACAGGGCTGCTCATCAGCATAGATGCAGCTGAGGACCCCAGGTTCTACAGCCTGAGCATAAGGCAGCACTTTTCTCTTACCTGAGCCCAATTGCCAGGTAAGGCTAGACCTGGGGAAGGACTAGTGCTGAGAATTTTCCACATTGCCATCTCTGATCTGGCAGTTTGCAGCAGGTATTGTCGGAGCAGGACTAGCTGGAGCCAGGCGGCTGACAGAGCATGTCTGTGTCACTGAGGTGCCTCAGCCATATCCAGGTCACAGAGTGTTAGTATGCAGCCCAAACCCAGTTTTGGAGACAGATTCTTTCCATCTCGAATCCTGCTGGCTAGATGTGAAGGACTTAGGTCCTTTTTGAGACTGAAGGCAATTTTGCTTGAATTCTCCTTTCCTCCTCAAATCCTACTATTATGAATGTGTTGCACGGACCATGCCTAAGCTCATCAATCTGCTTGGATAGTTATAATTCACCTTTGCAAGGAGAGTGAGGCACACCTTTGAAGCTTGTCCTCTTGCAAGAAGAGAGAGGACAAAAGTCCTTTGTTAGTAAGGATGAAGACTGAAGCCACGGGACACAAGGATAACCAAGAAGTGAGTGACATAAAGCGTCCTGTGTGATATCCAAAATGAAGCAAAATGGAGCATAGTGTGGAGAACATGAGACTTAGATGTAGATAGGACCCAGGCCAGACCAGCGCTGGACTGCAGATGGGATCAATGTAGGTGTGTGCTAAGGGCAAAGGAGGATTTAGGGGTGAAGAGTGCTCATAAGGAAGGTGCAAGACAGTTTAGTGACAAGATAGTTTTGTTGATCATTTCCTTTAGTAGAACCATAAAGCCACGGGATCCATGTTTTTGTTGAGGTTCTTGGTCTTTACTGGTCCATTGGGGTTGAGCACATAAGACAGCCGCAGCCCCTTTCTCCATGTGTGTCTGGGGAGCCAGGAGTAAACAATCAGTGCTGTCAGACACTGTGGGGAAGATGAATGTCGCAGGGAGAGGCAGACAGTGGGAACCAGGGCTGTGATTATTGGAGACATTGCTTATTATTGGAATACTCCAATTGGAGCGTGGTAGAAGCCCTTATGTTACCTTCCCTGTTGCTGTTTTGCTCCATCTCTAAGTGAACCAATATGGGTAGGTGGTGTTTTGTAGTAGTTTTAGATGCTCTTTAGAGTACACAAAGTTTCCAAAGTCTAGATTTTTCTTTCATCCCTGCCATTCAACTTGTTCATCTGTAAACCATGTGATAGGCACAGGCTCCCTTGGGAACCGCCTTTTCCTGTCAGCACTCAGGTGACTCAGATCCCATTGGCAGCAATGATGGTCCTGGGATGTCCTACACCAAAGAGACTTCCATTAGTCCTTAAAATACAGCACACAGATTTTGTTTTTTGCATTTTTCCCCAGTAGATGATAGTAAACATTTCTATTAAAGAAGGTTTGGGAAACACGGTAAAGGTGAAAATACTTATTATATATAGTGTTTTAGGTTAGATAAATTTCTGTAACAAATGTGGCTGAATCACTCCCCATATGGCAGGAAATATTGACATACCAAAGGGAATTTGTTGATGCTCTGTTTAATTTTTTAGATTACAGAAAGTTGAATTGCCTCTGCTCACTGTCACTTTAAGAAGTGAGAAAATGAAAGGAAAAGAAAAACACATTATGAGGGTCAAAGTTGAACCTAACCCTTTGTCAGGTTGATTTGCTAAATGTTTAAATAAAACGATTCATGGAAATTTGCATGACTTTTATCAGGAGTCACTGAGTCGATCCTTTGAACTGGGCTTTACTGATTAGTAAGAGAAGGTAGTAGGTCTACAGTGACGTGTTCCCAACATACAGCCCAGTTACATTGAATATATACATTCTCATAGGCTTGTTTCTGTTTCCAGGCATGGGATGTTACTCTTTATGATTTCTTTTGGCTCAGGACTCCTGGGGCTATGATAGACACGCTGAAAGCATAGCCTTCATCAGGAAGTGGCCCTAGTGGATCCTTCCACCGACCGCAAGAGCTCTGGGCACACACCTCGCTGTGATAGTGCATGTTTCCCTCCACACTCACTGGCTCCTTCTTTCTGCTCAGGGTGGCCCGAGGCGGGAAATTTCAAACAGATTGGGAAAGCGAGAAGCAGGTAGACTCTCAAGTCCATAAAACAGGTAACGACCTCCCTTCAATAATTATATCTCTATAAAAAATAATAAAGAGGACAAAGGGCCAAACTTTTATAGCATTTATGCTAATGTGCTGCAGAACACTTGGTAAGAAAGAGATAGGAACACTGATTCTGGTCACTGGCAGTTGGAGGCAGAGACTTGTCCGATCTATTCAGTGCAAACCTACCGCAGCAGGTTTGGGGTGTGTGTGTGTGTGTGTGTGTGTGTGTGTGTGTGTGTAACCTGAGCCACTGTACTGGTGTCCCTGGGTCTCTTCCATCTGTATTCTATGCAGGTCTGTAGTGAATTCTTTAGGCTTTTGGAATTTCCTGACAGTTGCAGCAACTGCTAAATTAACTTTTCCAACAGTAAGTAGCTACAAATTTGTCTGTTATGAGCTTCTCAGGGCTCCTCTTAAGTGGAAAGAGGAAATATTCTTGGGCGGGGATTGCACTGAAAGAACAAAATGCTCTTTGTTAAGCATGGCAGGGTTATTTAACTTCAGCTTTAACTGTCTATATTGAGCATATTTCCATCGTTCTTTTAAAAAAATATATATTTCTGCTAGTGCTGAGGAAAGAGGATGAAGTTCCTGTATGCATCAGCATGACAAATTGTTCCATATTTATGTAAATATGAGGATCCTGTGCTTGTCAGGTAGCTTCACGGTGGGTAGTAGCCCTCCAAGTGTCAAGGGACAACCTAATCCATGTCCGTGCTTCTTCCACTACCCCATGTCTCCCTAGTTGCTGCTTTGTCTCCTGAGATGGGTGTGGCTGGGGCAGGAAGCTCAGTAACAAATACTTTTGGCTTCCATTTAAATCCAAATACAGTACTTGAAGGTTGTGATCTCATTTAGAATCTAATTCAGTTCTTTTTTTTTTTTAATGCCTCCTAACACTTACTTAAATAGCTGAAAATTTTAATGTTGACAGTGCTGGCCACGTTCAATTTTTCTGTGTGCATACTTTTCTGCAAGCTGTCCCTCCCCCATGTTTTGTGAGAGCTGAGGCCACAATCTCTCCAGAGACAGTCACCTCACCCCTGATTGTGGCTGCTTGGAGCCTTGCATGTCTCTGCTAAGCCTCTTTGAGATCCACACTGATTTGGTCATGGAAAAATGCAGTGCTTTGACAACAAAACAAGCCCCATAACATCTTTGATTTAATAAGCAAAGGTTTACAAATAAAAGATGGAAATGTTTCCCCAAAGGGAGCCATGTGTAATATGCATAATGGTTCTTAGGACTCCAGGCAGGATTGTAGCTTTTCTCAGTCACCACCCAATCCAGTGGCAATCCCACCATGCCGATGGCCTCCAGCCGTGTGAATGAGAAGAGTGACAGCAGAGGAAACACCAATAGGCCTTTGGTTACCAGAGCCCTGGGTCAGTTGGGAAGTAAGCATATACATATTCATAACCTAGCAGTTCTAGGAGCCTGTGAAGGCATGTGGGACTGATGAGAAAAAAGCTGATTTATGATGATCTCAAAAACATGGTCTCCCAAGATGTATTCTACAGCTCTGAGACTTCAGGTTTAAGCTCTATTAATTTTACAGGACTGTCTGGGATTACCCATCTGTTTAAAGGTTAACTGTCTTTGCACTTATGAAATGGGTATTTCTGTTTGGGTTTTTACTTTCTTCATGCTAATGGTTTAAAATTCAAAATGAAAAGCCAGTGAAATAGCTTTAAATCCTTAGCATGAAACATTTACCTGACCAAATTTTTGAGAGACATGAAGTATTATTCAAGTCCTTTTCAGTGACAGCTTTGAAATTCTGCTACTTCACATTCTGATTCTGAATAAAACAAAACAAAAACATCAACCAAGTAAGAGTATACATTTTGGAAAGGAAAATCCATTGGTGTGAAGACGGTACACCGGATGTGTGTGGGTGCTGGGAATTTCTCCTTGGGTTTCTGTCCCACATTCTTTGAATATAGAATATTATCCAAATATATACTTTCAGAATCTGAACTTGATTATATTCTTATGTGCCATTCTTTTATATTTCCAGAATTTTATTTCTTCATATAAAAGAGCACATAATTTTTCTCTCTTAATAGTTTTGGAAGGATGACAACAAGCTTTGTAAATTGGGTTTGAAATATAACATTTTGAAAATTATGTGACCTAAGACAATTTTTAAGTCACTTGTTTAGCTTTGCATATTATTGTTAATAAAAGCAGCTCACAAAGGCAATTATTTGTATTTCTTTAGACACAAAGTATTCTATTGATCTGGCATGGGAGCCAGCACACCTCCAAAAGACCTGCTGTTTCACAGCACACAACCCCTGCCCTGTGATAGTGCAGTGGGTCACTGTGCACTCGGGTAGAGATGGATTGGCCTACTCTGTCCACCTTCTCTTCTCTGCCTCCCTGTTGGTTTGCTAAGCTTTTGCCAAACACTTGGCCAAGGATTAAGGTTACCATGGTTACCTGAGAGTAGCCCCATGGGGTGGACTGCGCTCCAGCACGGTGCTCCCATCCAAACTTTTCTGATTGCATGATCCTGTCAGCAAAAGATTTTTGAGAACTTCCCTATTTATATGCATGCTTATTATTTCATAAAATAGGCATACAAGTTATTACAAATTTTAAATGCATTATAAAATATATATAACAGTGTAAAAATAAAAATGACTACATATAAGTGAGATAAAATATTTCAAGCTATTTATTTAATTTGTTTTCAGCCCCAAAATACATTTTTTGCTTTCAACTTGTACAGATTTGCATCTCTATTCTGGATGCTTGGTTGCAAGATGGTCTGTTGGTTACAATGGCTTCCTAGTATCATTAACTAATTATCTAAGTGTAAAACATGAACTAAGTGTGGGATCCATCATTAACAGTGAGAAGTAGATTAAAGTTTTTCTACTTCCACTTTGTGACCTGACTGAATAGAGAGGGGTCACTTCTCTTGCTGCTAGTGTTAGGGAATTGATCATGTTAAAGTATGCTGTGACGCCGCCTCACAGGCTGCATTCTCCTGGTACATCTTGGCTCCTAAAATGACCTCATGCCCTTATCTCTGGTTTCCCTCCCCTGCAAGGCCACAGTGGTCCAGGAAAGTTGAAACCTGTGTCTGCAGGACTGGGCCCATAAAAGCAATCTGGCCTGTAATAGGTTAAAAGTAGCTCACTCCTCATAAATAAACAATAGCCCACCCCCAAACTGATAAAAGGACCTTCCTTTCTTTGTTCTCTCTCTCCTTCT
>NW_022900942.1:10477230-10547488 GCF_012274545.1 Fukomys damarensis | reverse complement strand
CTCTCTCTCTCTCTCTCTCTCTCTCTCTCTGCCTTCCTGCCTCCTGCTCGCCTCCCTACAATAAAGATCTCCTGCCGGACCTCTCAGTGCGTGAGTGGCCTAATTGGGAAGGGACACCTGAAAGCGCACGCAAAACCCCTTTCAGCTAGTCTTTGTTATTAGTTGTATCTTCAAGTTCTGTATTTTCTTATCAATCTTTTCCAAAGCCACTTGCCCATTTTGTGAGCATAAAGCTAAGCAGCAGTCTGTAAGTCCACAGGTAAATGTGACAATTTGTAAACTTGCCCTATGCTCTGGACATTTCTGTATTCCTATGGATTATCTTGCTGGGGTGTAGGTGTTGCACTTAATGGTTACTAGTTCATCCAAGAGAAAAAGCATGTTCAGAGGTAATTTAATATCAGCAGAAAGTTTTCTAATTGCAGGGTATAATTCAGAAGTCCAAGATGAAAAACATTCTACAATTTCATAGCCCCATGAATTTGAGCAAGTGACAAAACTCTGTACCTCAGTTTCCTTATCTGTAAAATGGGAATAATAATGTTTTCTCCTTAAGCTTTATGACGATTAAGGAGCAAAAGTATTTATAACAATGTACTGTATGCTGTGAAGTGGTAGTTACTGTACTATCATCATCATTGCTGCCGTCATTATTATCAGTTGATCTTTGACTTGAATCTAAATGATTGTAGCAGAATAAGAAATGTTAAGACTTAAACCAGAGACATTTAATTTCAAAAGTCAGGACTTGGTTAGAATTCATGTGGGGGCTTTGCATGTGAAATAAATTCTTTAAAACTAGTTACATGAGGGAAGCACTTGCTGCAGGTACCTTCTCCTTCCATCTTCCCCTGGTCTTTACCTTTTATGATCCTTTATGGCATCATCTCATATATATGGTTTGTCCAGCACATTAGCAAAGGTCCTCCTTATCTGCCGTGCTGAGTATTATACTCAAGCTACTGCAGTATTCCCAAAACACCTCCTTGATATTCTAGACCCGATTTTTCATCCTTAAAACTCAGTAAGAAGAAGCCAACATGAAAAAAAAAGAGATATCTCTTTTTTCTGAAGAAAGTAAAAGGTAGGATAATTCTTGATTAACTGTGCTGACAACACAAAATGCTCTTCCCCCTTAACTTGCTAGTTTCACTGCAGCTTCGTGGTGAGCCTAGCTGTAGGTGTGGTAATTAATAGAAGATTTCAGACTGCTCTATACAACAGCGGCTGATGATTACTTTTGTGTCTATCTCTGTCTTTCTATGTCTTGCTTTCTTCTTTAAAAGTTGCCTTCTGCAAATGTTCTCCAGCTGTTGAGAAATTGTTTTTCATCTGGAGTCGGCAATTGTTTTTAAGAGATTGATTCAAATGCATAAGGAGTCCCAGGGACTAGTATTTGCATTTGCAACAATAATTATTAGATGCTAAAACTGTGGCTACATGAGGCAAGAATTTCTAATTATTCCCCATTATTTGGGCCCAATTCTTTTCACTAGCTCTCTTGCAGCCACACAATCTGCTGAGTACAACAGCAACGCCCAGCCCAGAAGACATGAACTTGCTAGTCTGGCCACAAGAGCCCCTGAGCCTCTGTTGCGGGAGGCCCCTGAGTTGACCCCAAATTTGTTTTGGTTCATTCAAAATCCGGAGGACAGCATCACCTCAAAGGACTGCTGAATGGTGACATAACCTCTGTGTCCCTTTGCCTTTTACCTAACAGTCAGCAGAACTGGGCTGGGGGAGGCATAGCTTGAGGCTACTTCCCAGAGCTGGTAAAGAGCAGCCATTTGGCTGGAATGGTTCCAATGGTTGCCAGGGGCTCTCTTTCAATGGAGGGATCTGATGCCCTTTCTAGTGACACTGTGGCATAGGCAAGAAGCCTATGTGAATTGCTAGTGGGTAAAACCCTCATTTAGAAGGGGCATTGTCTGAATCGTGTTGGTTCCAGGGATTTGATATCATCATATCTATCAATGAGAAGTATATAAAAATGAAATGTAAATAAATACAATATTATAGCTATATGAATGTTATTCATGTAAACAAAAGTGAAATAAATATTACAAATGAGCAGAAACAGTTTTCTTTACTGGGGATTGAACCTAAGGCCTCTCATGTGCTAGGCAAGTGTTCTACCACTGAGCTTTATCTCCTGACTTTATTATTCATTTATTATTATATCATTATCATCATCATCTCCATCACTGAGGTACTGGAGATTAAACCAATGGAGTGCTGAGTTACATCTCCAGCCTTTAATTATTTTGAGACAGGATCTCCTTAAGTTGCCAAGGTTGGCCTAGAATTTTCTGTGATTCTCTTGCCTCAGCCTCCCAAGTTTTAAGGAAGTTAGCCTTCATGAGCTTCCTAAATAATACTGAAGAATAACATGAATAGATTCCTCTTCTCTTTTTAAAATATATCTTCCTCAAGGTGTACTCTTTCAAGTTTCAATTGAGCAGCAAGGTGATTCTTAAACATATTCTAAGGAAAACATTTCCCTGAAAACAATGGATAGAGAAGTACCTGTGTTCACAGTGATCAGAGATGGAGAAGAAACAGAATCTTACGTTGTTTTACTCCAAGTTTCCAACAATAAACATTTCCCCAGAGAGAGTAGAGTCAGTCATGCTGATCATGAGATACCAGAGTAGGTCAGGGGACAAGCTGTCCAAGGCAGAGAGAGAGAGCATCCTGGAGGACTTGGGAGAGGCCTGAGGAGCACAGGCTTGGGAGCTCCTAGTTTGGACTATGGGTCTATGGTTCGGACCTAGAGTTTGTCTCATGAATGGAAAAAGCAGGGTTGGCCTGGAAAGGGGGGAAGGAAAGTGTGTGATGAGGAACATGGGCTCACCAGCCACCCCCAGGACTACCCTCTACTCTTCACTCTCAAGAGACTTCAGCCCTTCTTGGCCATGCCAATACTGCATTTCTTAGTCAGTTGTTTTAGATCTGGTTGGGCCATATTTCTTTTAAAAAGGGAGTAAGTGAAGGAAGTGCAGACTGGCCAGGAGGATCATTATTCCAAGTTCATGTGAATCCTCTGCCTTTGCGTCTGAAGATAAATTTCAGTTTTGTCTCTGTCAGGGCACAATGTCACGGTTGGACTGGCCCAGTTGGCTGTTGTTCACCTACTTGCTCAGAAGATATAGGTGTGGCTTGGGGCTGGGCAGCAAAGCACATGGGAAATGGCCCAGGATACAAGTTTACAGGGCTATAAGCCTACAGTACATGGGCAGCTCTCTTATGTCAATAAACACAACTCTTGTAAATCTGTTGCCAAAAGGAAAAATGGTAAAGTACCTGTGATAATCAAACGTGCACGGTACAGTACAGATTTGATGGAAGATATCCGTTTGCTCCTTCAGGGAGGATTCTTGCTTTCCTTTAGAATTTTCTCCCACACTCTTCATTGCTACAGCTTTCATGACCAAGCATTTTGAAATTACTATTGGAAGGATTTTTTTTTCAGCTTTAATTGAGTTTATTGGTACATTTTAGGGATACAGTATAGTTACATTCATTGTTGGGATCTTGTACCTCTACATGACAAGTCTTGGTTCTCATTTTTTCCCCTTGTCCCTGCCCTCCCTTTACCCTCTCCTCCGCTCCCCATCTACAACCACTTTATTTCCATCTTTTCATTATCTCACATTTTTTTCTTTTCCCTTTTTACCCTTCCCCTGCCCATCACACCTTCCCTACACCTTTAGCTCCTTTCTTCCCATTTCTCAAAGTCAGTAATCTTATTAGGATCTTATGTATTATTGCAGATTATTCACACCAGAGAAACTATTCGGTAATTACACATGTGTGCCTTATTTATTTCACTTAGGAGTATATCTTCAATATGAATCCATTTTCCTATGAATGAATCTATTTTCTCATTCTTTATGGCTGAGTAATATTCCATTTTATAGAAAAACCACATCTTCTTTATCCAGTTTCCAACGGATGGGCAAATAGGCTATTTCCAAGTTTTAGCTATTACAAACTGTGCCGCTATAAACATGGGTGCACATACTTATCTGTGATATGATTCTTCTAGTTCTTTTGGAAAGATACCCTGCATAGGGATGGCTGGGTCAAATGGAACCTCCAGTCCAAGCTCTTTGAGGTATCTCCATATTGATTTCCATAGTGGTTGCACCAGTCTGCACTCCCACCAACAATGGAGAAGTGTTCCTCTCTCCCCAAAACCCTGCCAACATTTGTTATTGTGTGATTTCTTGATAGCAGCCATTCTTTGTGAGGTGAGGTGGAATCTCAGTGTTGTTTTCATCTGCATCTCTCGAATGATCAGTGATGTGGAACATTTTTTCATATATTTACTTGCTGCTTTTACTTCTTTGTCTGAGAAATGTCTGTTCATTTCAGATGCCCATTTTTGAATCGGGTCTTTATATTTGGGGGTGCTGATTGTTTTGAGTTCTTCATATATTCTTGATAATAGTCCTTTGTCTTAGGAGCAGCTGGTAAACATTTTTTCCCACATTGTAGGTTGTCTCTTAGTTCTGTTGATGGTTTCTTTTGCAGTGCAGAAGCCTTTTAATAAGATGAGATCCCAGTTGTTGATTCTTTCTGCTCATTCCCATGCTACTGAGGATTTGCTCATAAAATCTTTTCCTATGCCAATGTCTTCCAGAGTTCTGCCTAACTTACCTTCCAGCAAATTTAATATTTCTGTTTTAATATTTAGATCTTTAATCCATTTGGATTTTAATTTAGTGCATGGTGAAAGATAAGGGTCCAGTTTTAATCTGTGGGAGGTTGAAATCCAGTTTTTTCCAACACCACTTATTAAAGAGGCTATCTTTCCTCCAAGTGGGGATGGTCAGCTCCTTTGTCAAAGATGAGGTGGCTGAGTACATCTAGATTTGTTTTTGTGTCTTCCAGATCAATTCCACTGATCCTCAGACCTGTTTCTTTGCCAGTACCATGCTGTTTTTATCACAGTGGCTTTGTAGTATAGTTTCAAAGTGGGAATTGTTATATCTGCTGCCATGTGTCTCTGGCCTAGGATGGCTTTTGCTATTTTAGGTCTTTTTATAGTTCCAAATGAATTTTTGGACTCTTTGTTCTAGTTCTGTGAAATATAGTGTTGGAATTTCAATTAGCATTGCATTTAAGGTATATAGAAGTTTTGGTAGTATGGCCATTTTCGCTATGTTGATTCTTCCTACCCAGAAGCAGGAGATATCTTTCCATTTTTTAATATCTTCTTCACTTTCTTTTTTCAGAGTGCTATAGTTTTCAGTGTAGAGATCTTTTGCTTCTTTTGTTAGATTGATTCCTAGATACTTCATTTTTTTGGACGCTATTGTAAAAGGAATTTTTTCCCTTATTTCTCTCTCCGTGAGTCTGTTATTCGTGTATAAGAAGGCTATTGATTTTTGGGTGTTCACCTTGTATCCAGCTACTCTGCTGAATCTGTCAGTTGAGTCTAGAAGTCTTTTGGTGGAGTTTTTTGGGTCTTCAATGTAGAGTATTATATCATCAGCAAATAATGACAGTTTAACTTCTGGAAGGATTTTTTTAATAATACAAATGATTCTAGCTGTGAACCTATTTGAGAAAAGGTAAAAAAAAAATAGTAAAAGTAAGGAGTTACCAGTAGAAAAAAGCTTACCTGGCCAATGGACAGTATCAATGGAGACACTGTTTCAGTCATAAAGCAAATGATTATTACCTGGGAGATTTATTCCTGGGAAAGAAAAGCCCCTTCTTTGGTTTGGCTCAAGGTCAAAAGTCCTGCTCCTCCTTGATTGTAAAACGTATTTGAAATTTAGGCACCAAGACAAGGGCTGTACATGAAGTAAGACGAAAGATTAAACCAACCACCAAATTGGTAGAGTCTTTAAACTGCTAAGTTGACATGAACAAAGGACGAGATTAAGGGGGAATTTAGAGCCAAATCCAACTGATCCATCCCTTTGGGGAAGGGTACAATTCCTATGGATCTAAAACAAGTCTATTGTATATGATAAACTCATGGATAGGGTTAACTAGAAAGAATGATATGATCTCCAGAGGGTAGCTCTTATCTAGTCAGCACGAAAGATGCATAGTTCAGTCTGCATTTGTGTGACATCTGCCACATTGTGATTGCTCCTATGATGAGTTCTTGCAACACTCAGGGGAAGAAGAGACTGACAAACTGAGATCGAGAAGGGTTAGTCTGCCTTTCTTCAGCCCTGTGACAACATATACGGATTTGATTTTCTTTCTCAATTTCCCTACTGCCCCTAGAATTGCATACTGGCTGTCACATCATGGGAGTACTGAACAGCAGTGTCTGCTTCATCCTGGCATCCAACATTCCTATTCCACCCCAAAGACATTTTTATTTGCTTTTAAAATAAGAGAAATCTTTTAGAAAGATAAATAAAACCAAATGGTCCCAGTTCCCTTTTAAATTTCTTTCCAAGTAGGAGAGGTGCTAAGATCTTCAAACTCATTTTAACCCAATTCTGGAAAGCATGAAGATTATTTTTCTAACCTTTGGAGGGTTATTTAATCGGTGAATTTATATGTTTGCTTTTCACTTGATTAAAAAATGTGGGTGAGATGGTGGCTAGTTTTATTTTCTATAATAAACATATATAAAGGAAAACATTTTTAATCAAAACAAAAAAGTGCTGTAGTAGGTTAGATATGATGGGTAAGGAGTTCAAGATGCAGAAATGCATATTTGTTTTTCTAGGATCAGGGTCTCTCATGCCCCCAGACAAGTGCATCTGCTGTAGAGGCTCTAGGGTGAGCCAGCAGGATCCAGTTCCAGCCCCTCCTTAGAAATCAGGAGAGCTGGATGTGATGACTCACACCTGTAACCCCAGCTACTCTGGAGGCTGAGGCAGGAGGATCACTGCTTAAAAATGTTTAAAAAGAGACATAATTCCCTAGGATGAATGTGTTTGTTATGTATATCAAAACTATGCCAATTAAATTTGTTAAAAAAACCAAAATTAAAAAAAAAGCTGAATGTGGGGGCCATGCCTGTAATCCCAGTACTTAGCACGCTGAGGCAGGAGGATTGCCATGAGTTCAAGTCCAGCCTGGACTACATAGTACGACCCTGTTCACAAACAATATCAACAATGAAAAAAATGAGCTGGGGATATAGTTTAGTATTTTGAAAGCCCCAGGCTCAGTCCCCAGTACCAAGAAGAAAAGCAAAGGAAAGATAAATCAGAGGATGCTCCAGAGCATGAACTACCTGTAGCTCATCCACCTTCGAGAGACTAGGACAGTGATCTGGGTACCATATTCTGAGTGGAAAAATCATAATAATAAGGGCAATCTGTCTTCTTAGCAATGGTGACATAAACCAGAGAAGGGATGTGGGGTCTTCACAACAAGACCAAGATGGCCACAGAGAAGTTCAAATTTGGAAGGGACTTATACCAGCTATTTTGAAGCACCTTCTATACCACATTTCAACACATACAAGAGTAGAGAGACCCACAGAGAACCCTGTGCACCTGACAACTGACTCCACTGATAGCTAACTTTTTGCTGTGCTCTCCCTCCCCTAATGGGATATTTAGAAATAAATACCGGATATCAGAATGTTACATCACACATATGTTGGGGTTCCAGAAAGGCCCCTAAGCAAACAAAAAATGCAGCACTATGCCATTGTCACACCTCAACCCTTGAAATTGTTTGTTAAAATTGTTGATCACACAGCCAATATTCTCTTGAATGGCTTTGGGAATGTTTCACTGTTGTCCATTTTCAAATTCACATCTAGCTAAGGTCCACACCCTAATTTGGTTTTATTTGGTTGATAAGCCTCCTCAGGTCATGACCTATAGGTCTCTTCTCCCTCTGTTCGCTTTCATTTCTTTTTTGAAGAAATGGACTATTTGTCCCATGGAATTTCCCACTTTCTAGATTCTGCTGATTGTGGAGTATGCTGTTTAATCTGTTCTTCTATAATTTGTGTTTTCTATATCTAGAAGTTAGGTCTAGATCACTGTCTTTTCTGTTTCTTTTCTTTCTTTCAAGTTAGGTCTAGATCACTGTTTTTCTCTTTCTTTCTTTTTTTTGGTGGGGGGGTAAAGAATAATTTACAGTCCACTGCCACTGATAAAAGAAAATCTCAACTTCTGAAAACTTTGAAACCATTTAAAAATGTTCCTGCTGGTTATTTTAAATATGTTACTTTCGTGCATTTTAATTGTGCTCCCCAAATGTGGCCATTCCCATTTTGATGAACTAATTTTCCACCAGACAGTGGATTCCTTCTTGAAGATTTTCCCTTTTTCTTTCTGAATGCTTGAATAAACCTGGACAGAGGCTGCAGGAGTTCTTCATAAATGAGTACAGAACTCTGTAAAATCTTTTGATGACACTTTTCAAAATTTCAGAGGGCATTGTAAATTCCTGCTTTGCTCTGGGAGGGACAGGTCAACCATTTCTTTTGTATTTAGCAAAGAGGGAGACTCGTGTGGCTCCCAGTGAAGGGATATAATCAATGTTAAGTCAAGCAAGGGTTATTTGTATGTCTAGACTATATATATATACATATGTATATGTATATATATATGTATACACACACACATATGACAAATTGGTTATAATGGTACCTAGTACATAATATTTCCGTTTCTACCAAAACCACCCATTTATTGACTCCCTAATGAAAGGAGACAGCCAAGTCTGCCTGGCTTTCTGAATCCTAGTACCTCACCCTTCTCAGTCTCGGACCCCTGGCTTGATGCTGGAGTGACCACAGGCCAGGTGATGAGATGGAATGGACTGATATATGCAAATAATTGTTCAGAGTGAAAATCAGAGACAGACATGATTAGCCCACCCAGAGCTGGCCTATTCAGCACTATCAGTCTCACAGCATGGATGTCTTAAAGATACTTTATGATTTGGCAGTAGAATATTTAATTACAGGAACCTTTTCAAGTTGGGTTAGAAAGCTATCACAGTCCCAATCTCTGCTGTAAAGCACTACATTTTCTAAGCCTCTGCAAGAGGCAAAGGAGAATAGAGTAGAACCTTTGCATGGAGGCAAAGGAAGATTTGAAGTGAAGGCCTTTCAGCAAAGGGAGCCTTGCTCATGGGCCTCAGGATGAGGCTCACCTGAGGGAAACAGAGACCAGCTTCCTGTGCGCTGGGCTGTGAACAGAGTGTCCAAAGTTGTCCCTTCTTTTCGCGCAAGTGTTGTTATATGTCTGAGGCTAACTGTGATGGGCTTGGGACCTCACTTCCATGTGTAGGAATCCTTTAGCAAGTCTTCCATCTTGCTGGGCCTAGTTAGCATGGAAGCACATGATGAAATTCCAAAACCAAGTATCTAGAGACTTTTTGTTGCCGTGATTAATTTCCCATCTCACACTAGCTGACATGGGGCACATACTGATGTGGTTGTGAACATCCAAGGAGCATTTTCTTAACAGTTCCTATTGATCAAGTTGGTTCCAGAGTAGAGGATGCCAGAGGGACACCTTCTGGACACCTCTATCTTCCTGGCTCAAAGGCTTCTTTCCTCTCCCACATGTGATGCTGCCTTACACTTGGAACTACTCTAATTAATCTTTTTTGGGAAGGAGGTGTTTTGAAAATGTGACAGGCACTCATGAGAGAAATAATGGATGGGTGTTGAGCACACGAGGGAGGCCAGCATGCTCATCCAGGCAAGGTAGGGTATGTTTAACATGATTTGGGTAAAAGCAAGCCCTCCAGGACAAAAAAATGAAAGAGGCATTTAATTGGAACACTTAGCAATCACGAAACCAAGACAGAGGTTAAATTGTTTTGAGCAAGAGAAATTAATACATTAAAGGTTACATTTCCAACTGTGAGGCAGTGAGCTGGGCTCTTCCGTGGTGTCAGAATTACATAAGGCAGGAGAAATGGCTCTGAAATGATTGTGGAATCATTAACAAAAGGCAAGGAAAAGTAAGACACTTCCCAGCAGGAGGGTGCGAAGAAGAATAAAGACGTGGAGAGAGCTCATTAAGAATGAATTGCAGACCATAAACATTTGAAACCACTAAGTGTGGAGTTCTATCTGTTATCTAATGACTCAGAGATTATAAAACTAGCAATGACTTTCAGAAAAGGAGTTGACTTTGGGGGAGGTTGTTTGCAGTTACACATGCAAGAAAAGGTATGTTTTTCTTTCTTCCTTTTTATTTTGGGGAAAATCTCTTATCTTTGTAAATCAGCACAATTTAAGCAACTTCGGCTATCCTCTGACAGATTTTTCTACTGTATAATTGCACATTGTCTCTGATTTAGTTATAAGCGTATTAAGGGACTGCACTGGGCAGAGGAGGGGGAGCAACATGGTGGGGAAAGGGCAGGAGCGATCGACCACACCTTGCCGTCTCACTTCACAGAGACTTGCCACTTGTCTTCAGAGAGCCCTACAAAGCTCCATCCAGAAAGCCTTGCCAGTAAATACTCCAAAATGGATTCATGCATTGTTTGTGTCCACGGCATTCCATTTGTGCTGCTGTTAATTGCATGGCTTGATGGACAGAGTCAGGACAAGAGAAATGAGATAATCCATCCTTGGTGTTCACCTCCCCACCCCCTTACACACCCTCCTCTGCAAGGAAAAGCAATACTTGAAACCTGAATGATTTAAGACTCCAAACTCTGGCCATGTGTGAGCTCTTTAATCTTCCACAATGTTCAGTGCTGTACTGCCCGATGTCCTTTACTTCGTGGTTCACTCAAGTCAAAAATGGTGGAGAAGCATCGAACCACAGAAGAGGGCATCACACCCGGGCCTCTAAAGTGCTTCTCTGGAGGATGGATGGTGCTCTAGTGATGCCATTGGCATGTCCTTCCGGAAAGAGCAGAGCTGCTCTGGGAATCCTGGGGGAGCCAAGGCCTTTGTAATGGCTCTTAGCCTGGCAGCATGATGTCACTCAGAGGGAGGTGTGTGCAGGCAGCCCACTGTCGTCCATGTCATCTCTTCATATCCCTCACCAGAAACACAGGAGCAGATGAAGCTGTTGGACTCTTTTTTGTTTGTTTGTTTGTTTATTTTTGGCTCTCTAAATGCCTCCTGGTCTCTGTTGATCTTTTAAGGCAAAGAGCAGATGAGGCCAGCTTCTGCATCTTTCCTCAGCTATGAACCAGAGGGAAGGGGATTAAAGTAGATTATTTTAATAATTGTTAATGTCAATATGTTTATTATAAAAAATAGGCCACTGAAGTCCTCCTTTGAGACAGCTACTGATCTGTGTTCCAGTGCCACAGTTTTGAAATAAAATATTCTCTGGTTGCTGCCTTGTCATAATTGAGGGAAGGAAGCTTCATTTTGTTCCCACACTTGCTTGGTACCTGTGGTGAGCAAGGAAGGCTCTGCAGAAGCCGATAGGCTTCTCAGTTGACTGGTGGAAATCTTCATCCAGTGAGGTTTAAAGTGGAGGCATGATCAGTGTGCTCAATGATATATTGGGGTGCAGAGATTGTGTGTATAAATTTTGTTTTTAAAGAGGAAAGTAAATTTGCTAAGCATTGCTATCCTCATAGACACTGGTATCTTGTTCTTTTGGTGTGTTAGATGATTATCACTTGCATTCTCTGCTGTGGATTGCATATCTGTGTTCCCTCCAATTCTTCTGTTGAAGCTCTAACCCCTCATGTAATGGCATTTGCAGATGGGACACTTGGGAAGTGATTAGGTTTAGATGATTCCATGAAAGGGGACCTTGTGATGGATGAGATTAGTGCTCCTATAAGCAAAAAAAGAGATCAGAGTTCCCTACTTTCCATGATGTAAAGACACAGTGTGCAGATGGCCATGCAAGCTAGGATGGCAGCCCTTACTGGGATTCTAATCTGCTTGCAACTCATAGTGGACTTCTCGGCCTCCAGACCTGTGAGAAATAAGTATCTGTCATTTATACCCCTAATATATGATACTTTGCTATGGCAGCTTTGTAGAGTAACATAGTGCATGAGGTAGGCTGGGGGCAAGATGGGACCCCCATGAAGCAGAGGGTGTGTGAGCAGGGTCAGCCAGAATACTGCAACTTATGTGTATTCAGCTGATAGCTTTATCAATCGTATTTTTTGGTCTTAACACAAGTAATCCTCACAAAATGGGCAAGTAGCTTAATAAATTCTTGCAAGTAAACTGCAGGGTGAAAGTAAAATAACACAGTTGTCTGTGGCAAAAACAAGAAACAGCTAGCTTTGACATTGTCAAGTGTGAACTATGACAGTTTTCACTTTTCGATATTTTTTGCTTTGGAAGATATAACTATTTTATAAAATGCTATTTATATTAACATAACAAATAGCAATGCATTAAATGAATTTTTCAAGATGAACTTAAAATTTTCTTCTTAAATTTCTTTTGTACCAAGTCCAGTAGATGCAACCCATATAAAAGAAAGCTCTGTAAAATCATCAATGTATTTTTGAGAGCATAAAGGGGTCCTGGGACCAAAAGGTTTGAGAACTGCTGATTTAAGCTTTAAGTCCAATTTATACCACCATTCAAACTTCATTTAAAGCCATCACTGTTAAAAAAGTTGCCTCACAAACGTACAATACCTGTAACTAATTCTTAGGACAGGGCTTTTATCCTTAAGGACCATGGTTACAAATATATATTTTAAGTTGTGCTCTTGATCACTTTTTGTGGTCAGGTTAGACCTCTATTGTGACAGAAGAAGATTTCCTATGAAGAGTCTTTATTCACATTGAAAAAAAACCCAAAAAACCTCAATGGATGGCCTAAAAGGTATCTGGATCCATATGTCTGCTCCAGCATTTAGTCTGTTGTGATATGTCGTTTTCATTGAAATATACAAAGACAGTTTCACCTCCCGCAACTGTTCTTTGAAAAGGAGGGAAATACTTTCTTAGTTTTGAAGATAATTGTTGACCTTTGTTACTACACCAAAACTCAGCAAGTGACTATTGCTTAAAAGTCAATATTGACATGGAGTCTGAAACTTCTATCGATGAACTTTTGCCCTCTCCAACATTAAAATCCACTGGTCTCTCTTGCACTCTGAACCTGTTTTTATGAATGCATTGTTTTGTAATATTTTATATCATTTCAAAAATATTTGTCCACTGAGCAATGCAGATGCTTAAAAATGTTGATATAACTCAGTATATGCTATCAAAACATCACATTCATTCATATCACATAATTCTATCATGAAAGTCTTGAAGTTTGGGGAAGCCGTCAAGCATATGGTGACAGATAATTTTTCAAAATTTTAATTTTCACTGAAAAGGTTGAATTTTAAGATTGTGATACCCCCTACTTTGTCTATTGCCTAGAATTGCCTTTGCTATTCTAGGTCTCTTCTTGCCCCAAATGAATTTTGTGATTGTTTTCTCAAGGTCTGTGAAATATGCTGTCGGGATTTCAATTACAGTTACATTGAATCTACATAGCAGTTTTGGAAGTATGGCCATTTTCAGACATTTCTGTAGCAAATAAACATATGAAAAAATGTTCAACATCACTGGTCGTTTAGAGATGCAAATGAAAACAACACTGAGATTCTTCCTCATCCCAGAAAGAATGGCTGCTATCATGAAATCAACCAATAACAAATGCTGGCAGGGCTGTGGGGAAAGAGGAACCCTGCTCCACTGCTGGTGGAAGAGTAGATTGGTGCAACCACTGTGGAAATCAGTATGGAGATACCTCAAAGAACTAGAATTAGAAGTCCCATTTGACCCAGCTATTCCCCTGCGGGGTATCTTTCCCAAAGAATTAAAAAGAATCATACCACAGTGAACACACCCATGTTCATAGCAGCACAATTAGTAAATTCTATAGTAGATCTTTGTCTGAGAAGCAGCTGGTAAAATTTTTCCCACATTGTATGTTGTCTCTTCACATTGTTGGTGGCTTCTCTTGCTGTGCAGAGCTTTTTAGCGAGATGGTATCCCACTTGTTGATTGATTGTGCTAGTTCATGGGCAACTGAGGTTTTGTTCATAAAATCTTTTCCTACACGTATATCTTCAAGAGTTCTACCTAACCTCTCTTGCAGCTGGCTTAGAGTTTCTGTTTTAATATTTAGATCTTTAATACATTTCAATTTTAGTTTAACTCATGGTGAGAGATATAGGTGCAGTTTTAATCTTTGGCAAGTTGAAACCCAGTTTTTCCAGCACCATTTATTAAAGAGGCTCTCTTTCCTCCAGTGAGGGTGTTTGGCTCCTTTGTCGAAGGGGAGATGGCTGAGTGTGTCTGGAGTTGTTTTTTCATCTTCTAATCTTTTCCACTGATCCTCAGGTCTATTTCTTTTGCCAGTTCCATGTTGTATTTATCACAGTAGCTTTGTAGTATAGTTTCAGGTTGGGTATTGTGATACCCCCTACCTTGTCTATTGCCTAGAATTGCCTTTGCTATTCTAGGTCTCTTCTTGCCCCAAATGAATTTTGCGATTGTTTTCTCAAGGCCTGTGAAATATGCTGTCGGGATTTCAATTACAGTTACATTGAATCTACATAGCAGTTTTGGAAGTATGGCCATTTTCAGACATTTCTATAGCAAATAAACATATGAAAAAATGTTCAACATCACTGGTCGTTTAGAGATGCAAATGAAAACAACACTGAGATTCTTCCTCATCCCAGAAAGAATGGCTGCTATCATGAAATCAACCAATAACAAATGCTGGCAGGGCTGTGGGGAAAGAGGAACCCTGCTCCACTGCTGGTGGGAGAGTAGATTGGTGCAACCACTGTGGAAATCAGTATGGAGATACCTCAAAGAACTAGAATTAGAAGTCCCATTTGACCCAGCTATTCCCCTGCGGGGTATCTTTCCCAAAGAATTAAAAAGAATCATACCACAGTGAACATACCCATGTTCATAGCAGCACAATTTGTAATAGCTAAAACTTGGAAACAGCTCAATTGCCCATCAATGGGAGACTGGATAAAGAAATGTAGTTTTAAAAAAATAAAATGGAGTACTACTCAGCAATAAAAAATGAGACACTAGAGACATTTATAGGTAAATGGATGCCCATTGAGGCAATACCCTTAAGTGAAATAAATAGGACACGTGTAAATAACAAATAGTTTCACTAGTGTGAGAAACTGAAAGCGTAAATAAGGACTAAAGCTTATTAAAGATAATGTGAAATAGGAAGAAAAAGTGTAAAGGGGAAAGGGAAGTGGGAGGGGTCGGAGAAAAGAAAGAAAGGAATGGAATTAATATGAGACAAAAAGGAAACAAATTCTTTATAGATGGGGGATGGGGGGGATGAAGGGAGGGCAGGGGAATGGGGAAAAAATAAGAGCCAAGATGGGTTATGTAAAGGTGCAAATTTCCAGTGATGAATGTCACTATATTGTATACCTTAAATGTGCCAATAAAATTTGTAAAAAGATAACTATTTTTAAAAATGCAATGACTAGCCGCACTCCTCATCTCAGATGTCAGCACTAACCATTGATTTTTTTTTTTTTAACCACCAGAGCCATTGCAAACATAACAAAACAGGCAAATAAAACTCCCAGCATTAAGATGAAAGTAATTTTGACTGCATGGGCTGGCTGAATAGGTCTTGGGGAATCTGAGGGAGGAAGTGATAAACACTGGATTAAAGGCAGATTTTCAAAGGCAACAAAATATTCAATCACATTGAAGCATGTTGCTTAATGTCAAAGGATTAACAAGAAAGGAATTATTTAATTACACATTTGAGCCATTAATAAATAAAGTATTTTTTAAAGTAACATTATTTCCATTGGGTATATATTATAAAGTCCATGTTTATAGTTTGTTAATAAATGATATCTGTATGCCCAAAGTTTTACATATATTTTTTTCTGGTTGGCATTTGTAAGCAAATAAATAGGAGTTTTCACTGTTAGCCCAAGAATGTAATTCATACAAACCCACTCAGGAAGGAATCACTAGGAGCATCTTGATTCCTAGATAGTCTAAGTGAAGGAAGATTGGGATTAACAAAGGTGAAAGAAGACATTCCACAGGGAAGGGCACTAACTGAGCTGCTGGGAGAGGTGTACTGTAGAGCTTTCTGACCGTAGCTCTCACTGCATGTCCTCAGGCTGGAGATCTGGAATCTTCCCCACCCTCTCCCTAGCCCTCCCTACCCAGTGCTTTACAAAGTCCTTCTGACCTCACGTTCTCCTTCACAGTCTCCATCCTTCGACTCTTCTGTCTCTTCTCGCCTTAGTTCAGGCCCTCTTCCTACTGGCCTTCTACCTTCTTGTGACTGTACCCCCACGACCTTCTAATGCCGCCAGCAGGAGCTTTCTAACACTGGACTTTCAATGTCCCTGGAGTTTCAATTCTTTAGCCCAAACTCCACTCTCCCAGCCTGACTGCTGCCTTCCCTGGAGCTGTTTCTCTCTAACCTATGTCTGCCTAAAATTCTATTCTGCACATGTTCTTCCCTGTCTCAAGTGCTTCCTCACTGCCCACCCTTTCTCTCCCTTGTGCACACTCTAGGCCCTGACCTGAGCTGAATCCCATCCTTCAAGAATCAGCCCAAGCATCATCTCCTCCTAGAAGATCTGTCTTATTTAATTTCGGGTTCAAACCCTAGTTCAGCCATTTAGCATCTTCAGAACTTTGTCACATTATTTACCCTTTCCAAGTGTCAATTTCTTCTTCTGTCAAAGGGCCCATCTCATTGTTTACTGTGAAGACTAGGTGAGATCAGCATGTGTAGGTGTCTTGTACAGCTGCTGGAGAAGACTGTGCTTGACTAATAGCACCATTGCTCCTTTCATCCTGTGTATCTTCTTTATTTCCTTTACACTGCTGCAAAAGCCCACTCACAGGACACTGTAATGATTTTCTTGTCATCAGGCCCTGCCCCTTGTTCCTTATCAAATGGCTTGAAAAGTACCAGAATACTGCGTGCACCCAGTAAGTGCTCCTTAAGTAAGTGACACAATGAAATCAGAAAGAAGAGTCAGAAAAGTGGGTGATTCTGTCCAATATGGTAGCCCAAACCTCATGTAGCTATTAAAATTTGAATACACATGTACATAGACACATTAAATCAAACTACAAAATGGTTCCTCAGCCACAACATCCATGTTGTAAGTGCTCAGAGGCCACATCTGGTGGGTGGCTATCACCTAGAGTAGCACAGATTAGGAAAAATTATTGCAAAAGATTTTATTGGACTGGGCTACTACATTATGTTTTCTAGGTAGTGTTACTGATTTTACATCTCTTCCTCTAAAACAAAAGTCTTACATGCAAATTATTTGATACAGAATCAATAACAGTACTAATATTAACTAGACATAAAAATGCTAATAGTCAGAGAGCTGCTTGGTGTTGCCCTTGCTAGGGCATGTGTAAAGCATCATTACTGTGTGAGGAAAGGAATGAATTTAATCGCCAGCCTACCTGATGGTGGTGGTGTGGCTGTCTGGATGTAGTGGCTGCATGAGGGCCACAGCCTTGCAATTGTTGTGATAGAGGCACTCTAAGCTTGACCTGAAGAATGGGAATAATTTGTGGTTAGCTTTGCTACTATGTGTAGCTCCCTCCAGCACAAGTTTTCTGTGGCCTTTGGGGAAAATGTTGGATTATGACCTGTAAGGACTGAAACCACTGAGGGGCTGTCTTTCCCTTGGAAGTCTCACAATATCTCTCTTTCAAGTGAGCCACTCCATCTCCATGGGGGCCAATGCCCATCTCCATAAGCATGTCCACAGTTGTCATGATGAAGCTAAATTGACAGATCGTGCTACTGGAACTTATTATTCATGATGTTATCTTTGGTGTTAGGGGGAGCAATGAGTTTCAGCACATGAGGTTTTTTCAAGAAGATAATTGTGAAATCTAGAGTCCATGTTGTGTGGGTGACAGGAGAAAGCTCTGGCTTCTAGGCTTCTTACTTGGTTCACAACTTCTTTAGATGCCCATGTGAAGTCTAGTCACAGTGTGCACTGGTTTTCTGGTTCCCATTTTCCAGTTTCTTGGATGAGAGGGTATTGTTTGACTGCATCCTGGCAAGGTAGCAGAAGTCAGGGACTGCTTTCAAGCTTTCAATGCCAACAAAGACTTTGGTGGCAAGTAGGGCTTCCCTGGACCTGGATTATACATAACTTAGGTTTTCAGGATGATTAATAACCTGCAGCATGGCACTCATGTGGAAATGTGACTCATACAGTCCCTGGAAGAATTCTTCAGTGAGGAGGAAAGGTGTCTCCAGATTAGGAACACATTGCAATGCTAGCTCCTGATCATAGGATGTTAGAAATGAGAAAGACATTAGAGGTCACGTAGATCAAGTGTCTGATGCTATGAAAAAGACCTGTTGATGTAAAGGGACTTCCCCCAGTGTACAGATCCAGGGCTAGGTCTGAGTTCCTTTTGACTTCTAGTCCTGTGTTCTTGGGTGGTATTCTTGTTCCCTCCTCATCAAATCAAACACTCAGATGCTGACTGTTCTGTTCAGAAGCTTTGTTTCACCAGCCTAAATACAAACTTTATGAGGTAGAGACCCTTTTTGAGTATTCCTTAGTAACCTCAAGAAATGACAGTTCCTCTAGAGAAGACAAAACTAACTCAAACAAAATCAATAGGGAATAAATTTCTTCCTTATTGTAATTCCCATCCAGAGGAAAGAGATATTGGTATGGGCTACAATAGTTGGCAAAACTTCCTAGAATCTGCATTTTGTCTTCACAAGTAGGAGGGAAGAGAGTACACATTTCAGGTAAGGAAGTGTGAATACCAAGGCTGCTTCCAGAAAAGGTTGAAAGCAGGCCTACATTTGAGAACAAGGCACTGCCTGAGAGAGGAATGGGAGGCAAGGTTAGGCAAGGTGTGGGAGGTTTCTGAGGGCTAGGGCAGCAAGAGCATCTGCAGTTTTATAGATGGCATGGTGATACTGCAGCTGGAGACCATGTGTAAGAGCCTTCTGGAAGATAGATAGCTAATGAGGCCTATTCTTGCAGCTAGACAGACCCCATCTGAACCCCATCTCTACCCCTTCTTAGTAGAGTGATCATGGGCAAGATGCATTTTCTCATCTACCCTTAGTCTACTCCTCTGTACAGTGGGGATATGTGATTTCCTCCCAAGGATTAATGAAGGGCTGGGTGCAATAAAATATACAAATGCTTAGGTTAGCATTTCCTCAGAGTGGAAAATATAATAATTCATGTTGGCTGTATTTATTTTCTGGGGTTGTCATAGAAAACTACCTCAAGCTTGGTGGCTGAAAACAACAGAAATTTACTCTCGTATTTCAGGAAGCCAAACTCTGAAACCAGAGCCACTGAGTGGAAATCAAGGTGTGGGGAGTGCCATAGTCCTGGATGGCCTAGGAGAGAAGCCACTCCTTTCCCAGCTTCCAGAGCTCCGTTCCTTGTATCTTTGCCAGTAGTCACCTTCTCCATCTTCCAAGCATCACAGCAACATCTCCCTCCAAGCCGCTTTTCTGCTTTGTCATGTGGCCTTCTTTCTGTGGTCAACTCCCCTTCTTCCTCCTTTCTAAGAAGATTTAGGGTCCCCAGAACAGTCTCGGACAGCTCTTTACACTGTCCTGGACTTCACAGGGCTTCATAGGTTTCTAGGACTTCGGTTAGCTAGGATGTATGAATTAGGTGGTCAGGACAGTAGGGATCCAGGTTTCACAGCTCTGGAGTTAGACATCCAAGGTCAAGTATTACATGGCTTCTTTGGTTTTTGGAGGGAGGATCTCTTCCAGGTCTCTAGGGCCTTGGTGGAGGCTGACAGGGAGGAGGTAAGTGGATGGAGGAGGTAGAGGAGAGTGTGAGCATGCGCATTTGTCGGTTTGCAAGTATGAGTATCCGAGTGGCCGAGAGTGTGTGTGGTATGTGTGTGTGATATGTGAGCTAGTGTCTGTGTGAGTGTGGGTTTGTGCGTGTGAGAGAGTGTGTGTTTGGAGTAAGGAAGGGAGGGGTGAAGGCTGTTGGAAAGCCTCCCTTTTACAAAGACATGCTGTCTAAGCTTGGGAAGGCCCTGTGTGACATTTGCCTGTATTGTGAATATAGTTGGTAGAAAAACTGTCAAAATGGAATAAAGACAAGAGAGACCCTTGAATGCCAAAGGAAAACTGCCCCAAAGTTCCCTTTCCACTGTATTTACATGTGCACCTCCCATCCTGGGAAACAACTTCTCCAACCAAGATTAATAACTTCCAGCCACCAGAAAATCTATAGAATCATTCAAAGTGAATATGAAAAAGTGCCTCAGAGCAACCAAGCACTAGCCCCTGGCAGGAGCCACCCAGTCCTAGAAAAGAGGGGAAAAGGGCCAAAAGGAAACTGCTCCTAGTGCCCATTAGTCACAGATGAAACTGAACAGGGAAAATTTAAGATGGGGACAAACCAGAAGAGAAACACAACAATAAATGGCAGTGTGCAGTGGAATGTTTCATCTGCTGCGCTGCAGGAAGCACAGTAATTCTCGTGGGGGTGTGAGAATTCCCTGCTGCCACCTGCAACTCTGGTACCTGTACAAACTCCAAGGATCAGGCTGCTGCAGACCTGGAGGACTGTGAGCAGCGGCACAGTAGATAAGAACCAAGATTGCCAATGTGCTGTGGACCAAACAAAACCATCGTACAGGTGTATAAATACTTGCGCTGTTTATTTATAGTAACAAATGTCCTGTATGGCACTCCATATATAAACATATACTATAAACACAAAACCCAAGCGAGGCAGAATGCACGGGGAAGAGGAGATTAAAAAAATTCCAGCAGAAAACCTCAGGTAGCAAAAGTAAAGGGTAATTTACCCTTTATATAAAAACCAAAGACATTTTTTACTAGGAGCTCTTGGCTCTACTCTAGCCATTTGGAAGAAAATGAAAGAAATGCTTTGGGATTTTGAAGTGAAAATTCACAACCAATGTGTCTTTGCTTCCTTTCCCTTCAACCAAGACATCCTTTGCTGGAGTCCTTTATCTAGTGCTTTGTGTACATATTTTTAATCCTATACAAAAATGATAGGATGTCGAGAAGGATCTATAATAACACCATTTTTTTATTTCACTTCAAAGACTTGGCAATTTCTGATCCATGTGACATTCACACTCCTTCAGGGTCAAACAACATCTTGCAGCCTTCATAAAATGATTAAATATTTTAAACAGCTCCCGCTTATACCTCCATCGCCCCTTGAGACTGATACTGTTATCGTTTTTGTCAAAGCCAGTTTCCATCCGCATTTGTCATTCCTGCTTGCATTTATGAGTTATCAATCGCCACGTCAAAATGCAAAATAACTGATGTTCTTTGGGCGGTATTGGATGGTCTATCTGGGGCTTTTAATCAATGCTGATTTTTATTTTCCATACCCATACATAAATCTTTACCATTCTGGGCCACATATAATGCGTTTGTACAAAACACAGTGACAGAAGCAGTAGTTATATTATCAAACATTATACCTCGGGGCTAACTGAGTACCAAGGGCTTTCAAAAGGGAACACTGGGAATTACCGTGCAGGAGACATGACCGAGGTGGAGAATATAAGGAATTGGTTGTTGCCATTTATAAATCAACATCCTGCTAGCTAATCCTTCTCACTTAAATACAGTCCAAATTCTTTCCCGGATCCCATGCAACTTAGTCATTTTTTTAAAGGCAAAGTTTGCATAATCTACACAGATAATAATGAGCTGTATTTTCTGATTTCTTCAACTTTTCCCCAGGGGCATAAATTAAAACGGCAGCATGGAACTTATTCAGAAACAGCTTCTCTTTTTAACCTACACTGGAATTTTCCATGTTATGTTTCATCCCTCGCTGCTCTAAAAGAGAACTTGCTTTGCCCTTTAAAAGGGCGTTTGCCTAGTTGAACAACACTCGTTGCAGAAATCCTTCAAACAGGACATTCGTGCCCAGTGCATTCTAGTACATGCAGATACCCAAGGCCTTGGGAAATCATATAGGTACTTTCAAAGTAGAGCAAGAAAATACAGATAAGTTCAGGTATATAGCCAGGGGAGACCAGGTATCCAAAGGTATACACAAACTTCCTTTAAAGATTAAATCATTAAAAGCAGCATTCCAAAGTGCTTTCCTTGCAATCAGCTTGCTTCTGCCTGTACCCCATTGTAAACTAATTGGCCTTTGCTCCCACTTAATCCCCTCCCTTCATCTCTGGCAGCGTAACTGCCTTCCGTGAATTCCCCTGGTAACCCAGCCAGTGACAGGGCAAGGTCTGCAGTGGAAGGGGCTCTGGCTTAATTAGTTATCTGGGATTTGCAGCAGAAATCAAGAACCCAAAAGATTGCTGCTACAATAAACTGCTTTGTAGAAAGCACTGCGGTTGTTAAGACATCTCCCAACACTTCAAATAGGAAATCAAATAGCAAAATAAACAGCGTCATTGTTGAAGGATGAATGATGGTCAAACTAAGAAGAGAAAACTCAGACGTGTTCATAAACCAGGGTATCATTTGAAAGGCAGTTTCAAAAGGCAACTTCCGAGTAGCTAATTCAGAATAGAACCAGTTTGATGAAAATGGCTTTCTGTACTGTGTTTCAAGAGGCAATATGTTCTGTATTGAATTCAAGTGTGCACAGCTTAACAAAATCAGTGAGTAGCCAGCCTCATTTGGCAACTTGTGTGTTCAATAAGCAGCATGTGATAACTTCAACATTTATTTATCTGAACACTGGGAGATTCAGTCACTCACCAAACAGAAAGTCCCACCATCCTTGCAATTTCACAGAAGACTAAAGCAATGCATCTTTGGAACAGCCACGTGAAGCCATTAAGCGTAGGCTGTTGATGCCTGAGAATGGCCTAGCATGCTTAGTGTGTGTCCTCCTTTGTCCTCAGGGAAAATCTAGACCAACTCTGACTCCTCGGACATTTGGTAGTTCTTGAAATATGTAAAGTAATTGTCTTGTAAGCTTCTTGCAAGTACTGCTCACTCAGTTTGGTATTGTGCCTTTCCATCATTGTTTCTCCTTCCCCTTTCTTGGTGCATTCTTGGCATTGCCTCCACCTTGTAGGCCACAGTGACCACAGCTATCATATGCAGTTAGATCCAGTCACGATAGATTGGCATTATGACCAGTCACTCCAAATACTGATCTTTTATTTGCACATTCCAAGATTAATTTATTCCTTACTCTGCAGTTATATAGTCCCCCATTGGCATTCTTGAGGGACCCCCGATGATATCTAAATATGTGGATGTTCAATTCCATTTTATTTATTTGTATACAGCTTATACACACCCTTCTGGGTATTTTAATTCAATTATAGATTATTTATTATGCCTGTCTTAATATGGATTATACATGAATGGTTGTTATGCTGTATTGTTTTGGGGATAGTGACCAGAAAATAAGTCTGTACATGTTCAATACAGATACAACATTTTCCCTTAAATATTTTTCATAGTTGGTTGAATTCACAGATGTTGACAATGGACTCAGAGAGACAACTGCATATATAGGGTGTCTACTTTTTGTCAGGTGGCATGTGAGGTCCAGAGATACAGGTCCAGATCTCTGCTGTCACAGCATTCACTGATAACTGTATCACTGCTATGTATGTGGTGGTATTTACATGTGGTCAGTTCTTGGTGTCAAGGCCTGCTTTGTCCATTCTTTAGGAACATTTCACAAAACCTAGCACAGAGTCAGGGCCACCAAATATCCTCTAAGAATATGTTACTGGAGATTTCATCGAGTTGTCTTAGACTGAAATTGCTTTGCTACCATTGGTTGTATTATTTTGGTTGACTCATGGCTGCTCAGAAAGGACACCTGTTTCTTAGTCATTTAGTACAGGTTAACTGGGGCCCTGGCCTCCAAGGGAACAGAGAGGTTCCCTTGGCTAAGGGAAATGCCATGGCCCTTAGGGAAGGAAGCCCAGGATAGAGGGATTTGAAGCCCCCGAGATGCTGTTCCTGAGATGATTGAATCCTGGGGGTCATTGAATTGCTGGAAAATTTAGTTGGTTTATTCTTTCATTCTTTAACTGTGTAAGTCTTTGAATATGGCTTGATTTCAAGCTCAGTATTCAATCTTTCCACTTAGTGCCAGAAAGAATCTGGAAATGTACCCATATCTATGACTGTAGTTCTCAACCAGAACAGCTTTACTCCTACTCACAAAAGGACATTGGCAATGCCAGGGGTGTGTTCTGCACGGTGAGAGTGGGATTGATCACTACATCCGGTGGAAAGAGGCCACAGATGTTGCTAAATGTCCCACAATACTTAGGATGGTCACCACTGCAAAGGATGATCTAGCCCCAAATGCCAACAGTGGCAAAGTTGAGAAATCCTGATTAATGTAAGTAAAGCCCTCCTCAAGTACATATTTGCATGGAGGGAAAAAAGGAAAATGAAAAGGGAAAAATGAAGCTGTTAGTAATGTGAGTTTATACATTCTAGACAGTATATGATAAGAGAAGACAGCATGTTTTCCTTTTCAGATTGATAAGAATTGACAAATATTTATTAGTACAATATTTTTAAACCTGATTTTTTCCCATTGAAGTACATACTCTAGGATTACTGTTTCTATAAGGGCATGGAAATAACTACAGCTATGACATATTTAAATATCTAAATTGTGCTTACATTGAGAAGGCTTGCTTGAAAAAAAGTAATGTTTTTTCATATTTATTTAAATTTTGGATGAATTACGGCCAAATGCAGTTAAATATAACTTCTGGATTCATGAAAAACTACACATGATGACTGTTTTGTCTTGTCATAACAGCATATGTATCAATATTTCTGGGTGAAATCAAAGACAACTTCCAAGTGATAATTTTGCAAATCATTCCAAAATAGACAGCACTAAGAGTTTTGGCAAAGGATTGACACTATCTCTGTCTATAACCTTGGGATAAATCTTTTTATTTGCAAAACGCATGCATCTCTTGTGCTGAGGTAAATATTCTGGACAGCATGGGCTCGGGTCAGGCAGACCTTCACTTGATTCACGGTTTTCTCCCTGCCTAATCCAGCAACCTGGACTGAGTTCCTTTAACTGGCCTGTTCCTTTGTTTCTTCTTCTTTAAAATGGGGTTGCTAAGCACTTAATTCATGGGGTTGTTGCAAGGATTCTTGGAAATCCAGGATTCTGATGAAGCATTAACTTATCGTTATATTATTACTGTTATTATTATTATTTATTTATTTTGCAATACCAGGGATTGAACTCAGGACTTTGCACTTATAAGGCAGGCAATGGAACCACTGAGCTAAATTCCTGGCAATGATTATTATAGTAACAAAATTATACAATGTTTTCATCCTAAGTGTATTAATGTCCTGAGGCTGTTGTAATGAAGACCACAAACTGGCTGGCATAAAACAACATAGATTTATTCTCTCACACTTTGGAGGCCAGAAGTCTGAGATCAAGGTGCCGGCAGGGGCTTCCTCTCTGAAGTTTATAGGGGAGAATCCGTTCCATGTCTCACTCCCAGCTTCCTGTGTTTCCAGCAATCCTTAGTGTTTGTTGGCCTGTGGATGCAGCACTCCAGTCTTTGCCTTCATTGCCACATGGCCTCGGGTGTGTCTCTGTCTTTCCCTTCTCCTTTACAAAGACTCCAAGCCCATTGGAGCAGAGTCCATCTTCACTGAGTATTACCTCATCTTCATTTGATTTCTTCAGCCAAAATTCTATTCCCAAGTAAAGTCACATTCTCAGCATGGGATTTAGGAGGTAGACATAATTTGGAGGGAACACAATGCAAACCCAACACCAAGCATTGAAATAAAACCTGGAGTAAGCTGGATTTGTTGAGCTTAATCTGAAACTGGAAGAAAACCTCTACTATTCAAGGTGTCATAGTATAGTTACTGTCACACGAAGTCATGAAGAAATAAAACAGCACCATGCATGGAGGACAAACAGAAATACCAGCCTGAAATGTGTGATGGAGCTCCATGGGCCACACTTACACATAGCATATTGATTAAGAGACACAAATCTGGGGACACAGAACCTTACGTTGATTTTCAGGGAGCTCCTGTGATGATGACACATCTTTCAACTGTCATGTATGTCCTGTGCAGTGAGCTGCAGTAAAACAATTAATTTTTACTTGGATGATGTGCTTAGAAGACAACTACTTTCTCATTTTTTGTGTGGTGGCATCCCTCTTAAAAAGCTTAACCTGTGTCCTCTGCTGCACCAGGGTTTCGTAGCTTTGCCTATTATGTTGCTGATACTGACAAACATAAGAAAACAGGAATAAACTGTTACCTAGACCTCATTCCAAAGGTGTTATAGGTTGAATTGTGTTTTACCAAAATTCATACGTTGAAGTCCTTACCCTAGTACCTGAGACTGTGACCTTATTTGGAGATAAAGTCTCCATAGAGGCAGTCAAGTTAAAATGAGGTCATTAAGGAGGTGTACAATCCAGTATGACTGGTGTCCTTATAACAGAGGAGTTTTACACACACACACACACACACACACACACACACGCACCACAAGGAGAACACATGTGAAGGCGAAGGTAGAGATCAGGGTGTTTACAAGCCATGGAACAATAAAGATTGACAGCCACCAGCAACCCAGTCAGCATGCAGATATTAGACTTCTGGTCTCTAGGACTGGGGGGGAAATACACATTTCTGATATTGAAGACACCCAGGATGTGGTAGCACAGCCTTCACAGACTAACACAGTACAAATATTTTATAGGACTTCAAGGAGAGAATAAGGGTCCTGTGGTGAGAGGGACCCTGGCATCAGTTCATTTTCTAGGACTTGATGCATTGTTTCTTCAAAAAATATTCACTCATCCTTTACTTACATACAGCTGTCTCTTAAGGTAGTCCATTCCTTGTTAAAAGTCTAATTATTGGGACACTCTCCTCCTTTACCAACTTCTGCTTCTTGAAGTCATTGTTTGGCCCTCCAAAAGCTTAAGAGGGCCATTTCTTCTTCTCCTTGGCTGTTCTTTGGATACTTGAAAACAGCAGTTAAGTCCCTTCAAGTCTTCTCTGGCCAAGCAGGAGTGGACCTAGAAATTGCTAGTGTGCAGGAAGATCCACCAGGCACCAGTCACAGGTGATGGGGTGCTCTTACAGGCCTCTTGCCATGGGGTGGTCTTCCAGGGATGTCCTCCACACCTCTCCATCCCATCTCCAGTGTTAACCCAGGCGGCAATGGTGTCCACTATGCCTTACTCAGGCCAATGTGTGTCCCACTCTGCTTTGGGCTGCCTGGTAGGTCATGCTCTGTTCTTGCTTGGTGGTTTTGCAGTGTGTAAATGGGGACTTTGTCTTTTCTGAGACAAATCTAGAAATGATTTTAGAATTTCAGAGGTAAGTTGGTAGCCAAGAAGGAAGCTCCTTTAGGATAGCAAATCTTCTGTGTGTGGGTGAACATGGTTTTAGTTTCAAGACAAAACACTGGATGTAATAGAAGCCATCTTATCCAATTTACAGAGGGACATGTTTACATAGAGATGGACATGAACATTGTTTGCCCTAGATACCTTTATAACAAAAAGCTGATGATGATGTTGATATTAATTCCAGGGTGTAAATATGGTTATTAGCTCATGTAGGACCAGAATGATGTCTTTCTCCCCTTTGCTTTGCTATTACGGCTGTCTCCCTGAGTTGAATCATACTAAAAGTTAACCTAGCCTCATATAAAATAAACCACATAGACTGAAAAGGATTTTTTTTTTTTGTACCGGGAATCAAACCTGGGATCTTGTGCTTGCAAGGCAGGCGGCGGAATCACTGAGCTAAATCCCCAACTGAAAAGGATTTTTTGTGTCTCTTCTAGGAACTTACTATGTCCTGAAAAGTGAGGCTATTGGGCCTGCTCCCTCTTTTCTTCCTGCCCTCTTCTTGACACATTCCTGACCCCATTAAAAGGTCTTATTTAGAAACAATGACATAAGCATCGCATTTCTGTGGGGACTAGCTCTTACGGGTTCCTGCCAGTTAGTCTAATGTACCTAATAGTTTCCTTGTAACTGTTAATGGTATTTTGTGGTACTTTGACCTGTGTGCTTAGCTGTCTTTCACTAAATCCTAATCAGTATCTGTCCAGTGTTGGCTAGAGGAACCAAACACCAGTTCTCCATATAATAATTTCTCTGGCAAACCAGTGACATCACTTTCTGTTATTTGACCATCAAATATGAATCACATTTCTATGGTCCATACCATAGAAATCTAAGATCTAAAACATAGACCTTTGGAGGAAATGTCAGTCAAAAAGGTGTTTGTAGCCATGGGCAAAATAATCATTATAGTTATAACTGCTACACAGTGACAGTTGAAAATGTCTGTTTGGTCAGACATAGCAAAAGCAGTGTCCCAAACTCAATCTCCATATGAGGAGAACTATTCTTTTGTATGAGGTCAAGTTTAGTCTTTCAGCTAAAGCTGAGCTTTCTGGTGGAAAGGCCCCTTCACCTTGCCTCTCTGGTTCATCCTTTCTTCTCAATCTTTTAGGTTCCTGTTCCTACTATTCTCATACCCACTCACCACACTTTGGCTGGACAGGCTTAGCCACCACCAAGCAAGGCTCACTGTCTTCAGCTTCTTCTGCCCCATTTCATCTTACACATAGTTAACAGGATAGTCTTCCAAGAGTATTGTTTTCATCAAATTAATCCCCTGCTCAGGAGTGCTCCATAGCTCTGCATTATCTTTCTTCAACCTGCTTCCCTTCTCTTCTGAACTTGCTTTCCTCTAACCCTGAGAGTTTCCTCTACTTCTGCCAAATCAAGTTGTCCCCGATCTGCATGGCTCTTGATGGTTGCCTTTGTATAAATTAGATATATCCAGAAGTGAAACTTTGGAGTTGTTTACCTTGTAGACCACTGGTCTCCTAGCCTGTGAAGCCTTAAGGAAAAGCCCAAAAGGCCATTGGAAGACAGGCTTCCTGTAGACCCAAGTCTGTGGGCGCAGATGGAGGTGGCTGCTCTGCAAACAGAGGATGACTCACTCTCTGAATGAAAGATTTTTATGTGACATGACTGTGGGGCATCAAATATGTTGCCTCGGCTTTCTCATTTTGAAAAGTGAGAAATTTTTGTGTGGTTATTATGAGAGTAAATGGAAATAATAAAAGTGCAGGCAGCAAGCAATGTCCAGCAAGCAGTAAATATGCAAAGAAAGTTTACTGAACAATAGTCTGATATATATAACCAACTCTCTGCCAGATTCCTTGACTTTTATGGTCACCTCCACTCAGCATTTTCAAAAGGAGCTTATTGCTCCCAATCACCTGTCCCCTGTTTTATTTATTACAACCATCTCTACTTCATCTCCTTTGCCATGCATGGCCCTAGGTAATGTCCCGTCCATTTCAATACATTTTTAAGGTTTCCCTTCTTCCCATTGCTCCTCATCATTTATATTCTGAAAATGTGACCCTCCTAAAATATGAATAGATCATAACATCAGTAGAATGTCACAGTTTTATTCTAAAATAGAAGACTGCTGCTGCTTACAAAGCCTTGCTTCTGTTTCTCCAGTTTGAGAGATGATTTACATGCCAGCTTGTCATACTTTAAGCAACTTGCTTCCTTCTCAGTCCCCATAGAAAATATTCAGAATGAATGGGTCCATTATTTTTTTCCCACAAGGGGGTGATATTCTATTGAAAGTTGGGCTAGTGAAAAGAGCAATAACTCTGTGACATACCCTGAGTATCAGTTAGCTTTGCTGTGTAACAATCTATCCTTAAATTAATAAGTTCAAGCAGTAACATATCACTTAGCTCATGAATATACAGTCAGCACTGTGGGCTCGACTCAACTGGGCAGTTCTAGTTTTACTGTGTCCACTCTGACATTTGCTGACCAATGGTTGCTGGCCTAAATGGACCTCAGCTGGTATGGCCAGTAACTCCTTTATGTGCTTCTTATTCTTCAGGAGGTCAGCTCATGTTGGTTGAGCAGGTTCTGAGATGAGGGGACACAACTCCCCCTGAACTCGGTGCTGGTGTGCTGCCACATCTGACATGTTCTACAGGTCAAAACAAGGCATTGGTCATCCCAGATTCAAGGGATGTCAACTCTGTCATCCATGTCAGAAGTTGACAACATTTTCTTCAAAGGGCCCCAAAGTAAATATTTAAAGTCGTGACTACTAGTTTCTACTATTGGAGTATGAACTACTTGCTTCTACCATTGCAGCATGGACATGCAAATGGGCATGTGCCAACTGCACATTTTGCAAAAATATCTGGGAGACTGTCCTGGTCCCCAGATATAGTTTACTGACCCCTGATCTATTTCAAATCTACATCTGATGTTTAGTTTTCTTTCTGGAGAGCTATGTACTGAAGCTTTAATGGCAAAAAAACTAGGTATCAGAAATTGTTTTTCTTAGTATTGAAGGACCTCTTCCTTGGATTTTCTAGACTATGTCAGCCACAAAGGAGTCGCAGAACTGTCTCCTCACCCCACTGCATGTGCACTTCCAGGCCTGGTAGACCCAACAGTGCTCCTCTGTTTCCCAACTGTGCAGGACTCTCGAGGCCAAATGTCATCTGTCTTCAAAAGGCTGATGCGGCATCTCCCTGAAAATTAGCTTTGGGACACACTCAGCTTCCCAAGACATCATTATGAAGAATGCTGCAAATAACATAAGTGCATCATTAAATTGTATCCTCTCTTTGCTCTAAGCGAGACTGCCTTGCTAGGCTCTAGGCTGGAAAGACAGAAGAGCATTGAAGAGCTGGCTGTGACAAGTGGGTAAAAAGCAAAACTGAGTGCAGGAGTCTGCACTGAACGTAGCACTTGCCAGTGTTTACTCAGGTCTGTGTCTATCATGCGTGGCTCTTTCTGAGAATGGCACAGACTACTCTGCGTTTGGTTTCCAGAATCAGCAAATTATATTGGCAGAACAAAGCTGTCATATTTGGTGATATTTTGTTACATCCATTATTTTACTTAAGTTTAGACATCTATTTGCAAAATCAGATCCTACTTTAAAAAATTGCTGTGTTTTGCAACATTAAACAAAATGACAAGCTGGGGGAAAAGTTGATTAGTAAGCTTGCATTGAGGAAAACACTTCTTTAGGTTTAGAAATGAAGACTTAAGTTAACAAATAAAATCGCCTTTCTTATAAATGGAAATGGTGGTTGGAATTCGGTGCAAACACTTCCTATGAAACTATTCCTGGTAATACCCGAGGGCCTGGACTGCTGACCTGTGATGTTCAGGCTGAGGTGAAGGAGGGCTTTTAGCTACCACCATGAACAAGCAAACAAGCCCTGTCTCATTCCTCATTAACCATATCCAAGCATGGCTGACTGGTGTCACCTGTGGAGACCAAGACATTTGCCAATGGACTGATTTCTCTCCTGTGCCATTCTCTTGATTGGCTTCACATAGACACAACCTATGTTTATGGTCAACTTCTGAGAAAGAGAAGTTAATACACATTCTATGTATCAGTCAGAGTTCTTCAGAGAATCAGAACTAGTAGATACATGACAGTCCATGACTTAGGCAATGGTTTGACCTATGGTGTTTCAACATTTATGAAGGTCCCAAAGTAAAAAATATTCAAAAGAAACCATACTTTGCATTTTTATTTCTTTCCAGGATAATGGTAAAGTATTATGATGCTGTGTCATAATGGTGAGCAGCCAGCCACCCAATTACAAAGGTGAGCAATCAACACTCTACATTTCTTGAGGCTATGATGTTTGCTAGGTTAGGTGCATTAAATTGTTTTTTGACTTATGATATTTTCAACTGATGAAGGGTTTATTGGAATGGAACACCACAGTAAGTTAAGATGCATCTGTGGGTATATACACACATATGAACTGGTTCACATGATTATGGAGCTTGGAAATACCCATGGGCTTCTATCAGCAGGTTGGAAAATCAAGAAAGCCAATGATATGATTTAGTCCATTCCTGAAGGTTCAAGAAATGAATGCAAATGTCCAAAAACAAGAGAAAATGGATGCCTCAAACCAAACAGAGACAACAAATTTTCCTTTTCCCCAATTTTTTGTTTTGGGCCTTCAACAGGTTGAATGATGCACACCCACACAAGGATGGACAATCTTCTTACCTTGGTCTATTGATTCAAGTTCTAATCACTTCCAGAAGCAGTATCACAGACACTCCCAGAAATACTGTTTAATGAGCTACCTGTACATATCCATACCCCATCAGGCTGACATATGAAACTAACTGCCACAGTCCAAATCTTTCTTTTGTCCATTCTTATAGACATTAGGATGAAGGAACATATTTTACAAAAATTGTGCAAGTCTGCCATACAATTTTGAGGATAACCACAGCTGTTGATGGGACCTGTGTTCCAGGGTGTCCCATTGATGGGTATCTCCAGTCCAGATTCTTTATGTGCAATTTTTCAAATGTTCTGTTTTGGCATCCAAATTTTCTCTAACTTTTCCCTGAAATCTGCAGGCTTGGAACCTATATGTATGTTCCAGGCAAACATCTTTTGTGTCACCCATGTAGGCATGCACATCTCTTCTGCCTCTCTTTCCCAAGCCAGGTGTCAATGCTGGGTGGGATTACTTCCCACTTACCCTCTTGCCACCTCCTAGATGAGCATTTCCTCTCAGGCCCTGTACAAGTAGCCAGTGGGTGAAGAGCTACAATGTGAAAACCGTGTCCTGGAAACTGACAGGTGTGGGAAAGGCATTAGCTTCCCCTGGATCAGGTTGTAGAATCATTGTGGTGATGCAATTTCAGATGTAACTCAAGGACAGAGACTGATTAGAGTTTATTCATTCTTAAAGGAAGAGATGCACTCAGAGCCAGCATTGAAACTAGGGGCATTGAGCCTGTTCTACAAAGAGCCAGAGTCCACTGAGGTTTCTAATCTCAGGGTTGTTTGCTTGGCACTGATTAAATCAAGGGAGGCCATCTATTTTGGTAAAAATAATGGAAAAAGGATTTATTCAAAGATATCTCTGAGGAGACAGAAGACCTCATTTGCCTTAAATCTTCATCTCCTTCTGTACAGGTGGGCCGGAGTAAGGAGCAGAGAGGAGAGGAACACAGAGAGGTAATGCAGATGTCTACACTTGCTTTATCATCTCTAGTCATCTTGTTGCCCCCTTTCTTGTGGAAAAGAAACTGGACTACTGCCTCTGGGTGTTGGCATATGGGTATCTTGTCCATTCATCTGAGCTGAGGAGAGAGGAAGAATGGAGGTAACTGTTTAGATCCTAGGCCTGAGAAAGTTTGGAGAAGCCACTTATCTTTAAAGGGGGAAAAAAAAACAAAACACTCTAACTTTAAAAGTTCTGTACACTCAGAGCCGTCATTGATAATAGGAGCATTGATCTTATTTTGTAGAGAGCCAGAAGCCATTTATTTAGGGTGTTGGGAGCCATGGAGTCTCTGACACAATGACTCAACTTCACTGTTGCCGCATGAAAATGACCATATGAAATGCAATACATAAATGGAGTGTGATCTATGTCAATAAAACTTTATTTACACATTCAGGCAGCACAGTCAGCTTGCTTGCAAACAGGAATTTATGGGTTCTTGACTTACAGGGTATGCTTTCAAAAAGAAGGAATCTTTAAGAAGATGAGTAGAGCAGGAGGAGGGATAATAAGTAAGAAGCAAATATGCACATGAAATTTATGTGCTTAATTTGCATAGAGATGATAAGGCACAGGGAGCTCCCTTGAAGAGAGTGGACCAACTAATCATGGACAGAGAAAAAGTGGACTACATTTTCTACTTTTAGAACAGAACATGCAATGTATTATTCCAGATCCTTAGTCCCTTGGGGAGGAGGAACAAAGTGTTCTGCACGTATAAGTGGTCAGGGTTTCAGCAGCTTTCCTTGTGGACTTTGCTATCCCATTTTTCAGGAAAGAAGAGGATCTGAGAGGTGTAATAAGCTGTGTGTAGGGACTTCACTATAATCACATCCTTTCTTCTTGAACACACACATCTAGCTTAACTTGAATTCTTTGTAGCACTTTGCAGAATTCTCAGCCTCCACTTAATGATTAGGGATTGTTAGTTGGAACTGAATCATTTTTCTACCACTGATGTTATACCAAAGAGGAGTCTGGTGCTTCTGATGCACTGCTTGCCTCCCCGCCTCCCCACTCTCTCTCTCTGTTGCATCTCTTGGGTGTAGGTTTGCTGGTTAGTGGTGAGATCAGCCAATGGGAAGCACAGATGGAGATGCAAGGGTAGAAGGATGAGAGGCCTCCATGTCCTCCTTTCTCTGTCAAGGGACCTGGGTCTTCTCTATGGGTAGCCTTGCCCTGGGATTCTTTTACCTCCCTAGCCTAGGGGCTTTCTGCTCTTGTACATTTTGGGGCTGCCTCAATGTCCGTTGCTTGGCTTTTAAGCAACTGCTTTATTTACCTGGCCAATTCTCTGCATTCAAGTCCAAGTTAGACCTAGCCTGCTTCAGCATCTCACCTGACAGCCCCACTTATTTACAAACAATCCTTTCTTGTGTGTCCCATTTTGTTTGTAGACTAAAACTTGGACTGAAAGAAATGCATGTAACCAGACTACGTGTAGTCTCTTCTCAGAGAAGCCAGCGGAGAAGATGCCTCGCAGCAGAAACACTTCTCAGCCCTGGCACAGTCAGCGTCACCTGAACATGGGGTGCACAGCAATTCCACCCACATACCACAGTGACCTTTCAAAATATCACAGGGTCATGCTCCTCAGCAGCTCATATTAATTGACTATAGTCTTAGTCAATTAGAAATACTTAGAGAAAGTGCATTTCTTATTAAGAATTAAACACTTTAAGTAAGAGGACTGTTTAAAAAACAGACTATGTAAACAATACTGCCCTGAGAATCTTTCTGCTTCTGATTTCAGCTCTATGTTATATTCTAGATCAATAAAAAAACAAAATAGTGTCCAAATCTCTTTTTCCTAGTTTTACTTTTTAATTTCCATGAATTAAAAAAGAAACTTCTGATTGAAGAAAACTGACCTAAAAATTTCCAAATGTGCAAAATGGCTCATTCCAGACTTTCTGTAGCTCCTTCAGACTTGGAGTCCACAGACAAGCGTCTTGGAGACCCATACTTAGAGGGCCCTAGAGTGACTCATCCTTCCTTGCACCTGGAGTTCACTTCAGCTGGAACAACACAATGAATGTGGCAAGGGCCACCCTCTCATTTTAACGAAACCTAAACTTCTAGTAGGCAGTGAAAAAGCCTGATGCAAAGAGATGCCAAGGATCATCACATTTTTATGACTAACTATGACAGTGACTAACTATGTGGCTGTGTCCTGAACATGGACCTGGCTCGTGTGTGTGTCTGCTTAGGAGAGAGTCAACTTATGTGCACTGGCGTGTGTGTGCTCACTCCTAGTGGAGCAGACAGTTGTGACAGTTCGTTTGCTCAAGATAAAGCCCAGCAAGATAAGTTAAACTCAGGCTCTCATTGCTTATAAAACTCAACATTGAGGGGAATTGGAGAAGAGGTAGAGAGAGGGAGAAAGTAAAAGCAGGATGGTAGGGGAGGGCCATTTTTTCCCCTTCTTCTTGAGAAAGTGAATAATGTCATAGTTGATTTAATTAGCAAATTCTAGATGTGCTGACAAAGGAGATTTTCTTGGAGATGCACTGGCTTGTGTCAATGCCCTAAATGAATAGGCAGAGCAGGCTCTTGGTAATAATAGATGAACAGCACAACTCGCCAAACCTCAAACAGTGCATAAATCAATTTGCTGGGAATTAACTACTCACTTCAAAATTAGGGGTTACTTGACAGGGTTTCAGTGATTAGGTTGTCAGGGACCTGTATTTCTAGCTGGGTCTTATCTATCATTGATATAAGTGCATCTCCTGGCCGTGGACTTATATGGCAGGGTTGCAGGCTGGGCCACAGACAGCTGAGGTCTCTGTCTCTTTGCAGGAAGCAAGGAGGAGAGTTCCACGGATCCAAGGGAGGACATGGTGGCCTTTGGAGCTCTTCCTCATGCCTCTGATATGAGCAGGAGAACTGGGAATGAAGGGCTGTGCTTTAGAATCCTTTGGCAATCACCTGGTCTTTTTGATAGCATAAAGAGCTTAACAATTGTTAAACGAGGTGCCGAAAAGTGTACATTTGCCCTGAGAGAACAAGGAAAAGCAAGAAGGTGACCTGAGGTCACTCAGTGCAGAGAGTCAAACTCATCATGTCATCAGAGTGCTGAGCTTGGGGACTTCTGGCTAAATCTGGGACCAGTCACCTCCCAGGGACATCACCAGGGGCCTACGACTCTGAGCAGGAAAAAGGAGGGACAGGGACGATCTGACTCTTCAGAGCAGCCTGAGTGAGCATGTGCGATGAAGGAATGTTCCTCTGGGTCAGATTTCTTCTCTGACATGTGATGTTTTGGTCAGCCCTTCGTTGACCATTACTCAACACAGTCCTTTGAACTTACTGGTGTACGCTCCCACTCAACAGCTCCTCGTCCCATGAGAATACCCTGAAAATCCCATCGTGTTTAACCTGCAATGATCATCACTCCTTACTGAACTGGCCCCAGGGCATTAACTCAAGTACCTTGGGTACTAGGACCTGGTCAGAATCATTCCCTTAGTTCAACGTCAGCTTCTAAGTCCTCTTCTCTTCTCTGCTCTTTTCCTCCGCTTCTTTTTGCTCATTATCTTTTCCATTCATTCTCTGGTTCTCTAAAGTATTACTTTGGGCTTCCTCTTCTTCTGGGATTTCTGAAGAGCGATTTGCTTGATCTCCCCGTGTGATTTGATGTGCCTTCTTTATGCAAGTTGTACTATTAGGAGCCACAATTCTCATCCCGGGAGGAGGAACCCTGTACAACCCTCCCAATTCTTAGGTGTCTGGTCTAAGAGTTTCAAGATCTAATTTAGTGGAATCAAGCGACTTACTGGGAGGCAGAGTAAAGTGTTTCTCTTTCAATTATTGGAAAATTTCATTGAATTTAATTGTAGCAGTTTCGATATTTCTTTCCAGGCAACCATTTCCCTATTTATGTCTCTTCATGTTGGTTACTATCCATGAATTAATGAATATAGTTCTCAATTTCATTGAATACTCACACTCTTATCATGATATCTTCACGTAGTAAATGTTGATAAGATTACTGTTATTCATCACTTAAAAACAAAACAGAACTTTCAAGTATGATGGATCTTGCCCCCCCCAATCCAATTAACTTTAGCCAAGGCTAAGGTCTACTAGGGAAAATAATTCAAAATCTCTAACTTGTTTTTTAAAAAGCTTCATTGAGTGTGGTAAGGCATACCTGTAATCCCAGCTACTTGGGAGGCTGAGGCAGGAGGATTGCAAGTTTGAGGCAAGCCTGGGCCTCTTAACAAGACCCTAACTCAAAATAAGATAAAAATAAAAATGGCTGGGAGTATAGCTTGGTGGTAGCTTATTTGCCTAGCATGAGCAAGGTCCTAACTTCAATCCACAGTACCACAAACAAGCACCACCCCAAAACCCAGCTTTATTGCCATATAATTTATATTCTGTAAAGCAGCTACCTATTTAAACTATAATTCAGCGGATTTTAGTGAGTTTACATAATTGTGCAATCATCACCATAATCTAACTTCAGAACATTTCCATTAACCCCAGAAAGGTACCCCATACCCATTAGTGGTACTTTTCCATTCTCCTCCCTCAACTCTAGGGAACCACTACATTCTGTTGTTAAAGATTTGTCTCTGCCAGATATTTCATATACACGAAATGATGCAACATATGATCCTTGTGATTAGTTTCTTTAATTTAGCATGTTAGGAGAGTTGATCAACTTTGTGGTTTGTTTCAGTACGTCTTTCCTTTTCATGAATGAATAGTATTCCATTGTGTGAATGTACTGTACCACATTTGTTTATCCATTATCAGTGATAGACATTTGAGTTATTTTTACTCGAATCCATAATGTTACCCAAGTGTCTGGATCTCTATAAACAAGTCCATTTTGTGGTTTCTTTCTCTGCTAGAAGATATGAAGCTCATGTACTTCTAGGCTCTAGAGGTCTTCAAATATATATTCATTCAGTGCATCATCTTCCCTGGTCCAATTTCCTTTAGATAAACTTCTTCCTGTCTCTCCAGAGTGGGGTCTGTAATTAATTCATTCAACCACCTGATGCAGTTTATATTAAAAAAAACACAAGCAGATACAAATTGATTGCTTCATTAGGGTTTGGTTAAAGAAATGAATAAAAGCAATCAATCTAAAACCAAACCAATCTATGCCCAGACAGCACAGCCCTATATTTATTCCTGCTTCCTTATGTGTGCATCTGGACCTTTAAAGTTCTGACTGCAAATTCATCTCAACTACAGAAAGCTCCTAAAAGCTTGAGACAAGGATCCCCCTCTAATTCTAAGCCCATGACAGCACTGAGTCCTCCAGCTGGGCTTTAGGAAAGACCATGTCTGCCCTCATCTAGCTTCTGTTCTTTAGAATATGAATAAATTCTCACTAAGAGAAATGAAGCCTGTATGGGGAGAATAACTTCATTTTGGAAGTTTCTGGGGCACTTACTGATGTTGACATTTTGCTTCAGGAGATCAGCTTGTCAAAGCTTCTGTATGGGAGCTTCCACCTGCAGTGTCTAGCCAGTATCCCCTCTCTGTGCCCCTTTCCTTCCAGACCACTAGTTCACCCCCTCTCAAAGACCACTGGAGGCAATCTAGAACATGCCTTATCCCACAGAGGAACGGTGCAACTAACAGTTAATGGTTAACAGTTAACTGAAGATGGGACTAGTGTCACAAAAATCACAAGGGGCATTACTTCCAGGGAAGGATTTGGGGTATCCCATACACACCTGGTTGGGTGTCTCACAAGGACATGCTCTCTGAAGATGGGCTTCTGAGATGGTATCTGTTCCTTTCCATGGGATGACTCATATGGCTTCAAGAACAAAATGGCTCTAAATGAAGCCATTCTCATGACAAAGACTGTAATGAGGACAAAAAATGGCACAAAATCAATTTATTCTCATGACAACCTTAAGATTGTAATGAGGACAAGAAAAACAGTCTGAAATTTATCAATTCTTGTGACAACCTTGAGACAGTAACGAAAGCGGCAAATGGTATGAAATTGTCTCACTCTCCTGACAAACAGTGAAACAAAACCGGAAAGCAGCACCATGTTTATCTCCCCTGTGACAGCTCCAAGACTGGAACATGAACAGAAAAGGTTACAAGATTAACCCTTTCCTGTCAAGGATAGTCTTGGAAGGACAGCCTCTACATGTCCTTTAAAAATGATCCCACCATGCTAAGTTAAGGATTCACTTGGACTCTGCTGTAGGTTGGCTTTACTTCTGGGCTGATGGTCATGTTTTTTTTATGATACCTGAAAATTAATTTATGCTGATCTTACAGACTAGGCAACATGACAGTCATTCTAGAGCAGCTTTATTTGATGATCTCAAAGGGCTCTGTCAACCTGAACTCATTAAAGGGTAACTCATGAGGCTAGAAATCTTGCAATGGTGATACAGACTATCATTCTGGAAATGTCCATGAAGGTGACAGGTGGTGAAAGACATGGAGAATGAAGTCAACTTTCCCAATTGAGATATAATTGCAGCTGGATATTTCTTAGAAAAATAGGTTTGGGTGGGGAGCTTATATGACTGAACCAACATCAGTTGCTCCACTTGGTTTTCCAATGCTGGCCTGAACTCAGTTATTCTCAGAGAAGTCATCAAGGCAGAAGGCCCCTCAGAACAGTAAGTATTCACTACAGTGTTGTTCAGTGACTTGGAATCACTTGTCTACTGGTTAGTAATTCAGATACATGACTGCATAGATCTGGAAGTAGGGGCTGGGGATGTTAGGAACAAGTGAACACCGTTCTTGAAGATTCTGAAGTTTGGGAAGCATTGATTTACTGTGTTCAAAGGCACTGGTTTGAAAAACCTGGATTTATGATTCTCAATCACAGCTCCATTTGGTAGTTCCTTCTTGTTAGAATCACTATGCACCACCCTTGTCTCCTTGCATAGGTAATGGAGGGCTGAGTTTTGTTATTGTTTCAGATGCCAGCCAGCTTTCCTTGGCCTTGTAATACTTATTGATATGTGATTGATGACAGTGGCTGGGAAGAATGGCTTGTCTTGGTTGGCTGGAAACTAAAGAGATAATGAAGAGATGCAAGTCTTTCCTGTCTGAGTGCTGGTTTTCATTATGAGATAGGGGACATGGTTGAATCTGACTCTCTGTCTGCTTGCTTGCTGTTCCGATTGATCGCTGAGGCGTTGAGTGACAGGGAAGGAGAATAATTTTTGTTTGGTGAGAGTAGGTCAATTTCTCCATTATTGCATACCTTAAAAATTGAATACTAACCTCAGATCTAATATTTTATAGTAGCATTTCCACACTTTCTTTCATTTGTTGTGCTGACGACAGGCATCTACAGTAGTATTTTTTGCAGAGTTCAAGGATATGAATTGTAAGGTTTTGGCAAAGTCTAGTATCTTTCATCCTACACTGCTGTGGAATGAGTTAGTTGTCTAATGACTACCCTGACATTTCATAGTTTTCTACCCACCCTGTCTTTCTAGACTCCCTTCTTTATACCAATGGCCTCAATAGTCTGAATATTTTCAGTCAAGTTCGAGGTCAGGTCATTGCTGAAGGAGTTACAGCAAGGTAAAGAGGAATATGGGAAAATTGCTTTTAGGTTAACTTGAATTTTGTCATATGACAAGTTTGAACAATTCTGTACTGTATTTTAACAATTCTAGATGGCTCAGGAGCCAGGAAATTGGATATAAGGTTGGGGATTTTCAGATCAATGTCATCAGACATGCAGAGGTTAAAGGGAGTTTAAGGTGGTAAAAGAGGCAACTTTCAAGTAGGTAACCTCAATTCGGAGTCCAACAAAGTCATCAGGCTAATAGTTTGGTTGAGTTGGGAGGAGTTGAGTGATAGATAAGGACAAAGAATTTTCTTTTGCTCAGATATGGGAGAGAAAGCAAGCAAGCAGGAAAGCTTGCTAGAGAATGAAAGTGTGTGTGTGTGTGTGAGAGAGAGAGAGAGACAGAAAGAGAGAGAGAGAGAGAGAGAGAGAGAGAGAGAGAGAGAGAGAGAGAGTAAGCAAGCAGGAAAGCTTGCTAGAGAATGAAAGTGTGTGTGTGTGTGTGTGTGAGAGAGAGAGAGACAGAAAGAGAGAGAGAGAGAGAGAGAGAGAGAGAGAGAGAGATCAACACAATATCACTATAGAGTGAAGACAATCATTAAGTCACACCCTAGTGCTCTCTTTTTCAGTCCATACTGTCTCAAATGTCCTTTAACTTTTGTTCTAGGAGTTGAGCTCATTCTTAATCACTTTGGTCACTCTGTTTTGCATTTTTCCAGGCTTCCCTAGAAGTTCAGAAGTGTTATCTCATTTCTTTTCACAACATACTGGGGAGGTAACGAGGGTCACTGTTAAGCTCAAATGTACAGGTTGGGTGAAGGGAGGCACCCAGTGGGTAGATGATTTATTCAAGGTCAAAACACAAGTAAGTGTCAGGACTAGAATTAAGAGTTCCAGATTCTGCTGGGTGACCACCTTGCTCCCCTTCTGACTCAAGAGAGGCATGACAGTGACTCAGTTTGAAAACACCATTTAAAAGCTTTTTAAAAGTTTGATTCATTAAGAAAAATGTAAAACGTGCTTTCATGTGGCTCCACACCTCCACCCAAGCTTACTTAGGCTATATTTACATATAGAATCACATTTTCACTCACAAATGCTTCATAGCTGAGGTCAATGGATAGTTAATTTTAACATTTCTTGTCAGCAGAGGATTCCTGATGAAATCCGAGTGCTATGTGATTTGTTTTTTGCATTGGTTTGTGGATGTGTTGTTAGGAACCCTCTAGAAAAGGTACTGAGTCTGAGATCACATGAGAGATCATATCCAGTTTTAGACCTGAACCAAGTCCAGGAAGAAGAAGGTACTGCTTCATTTTCAGATTAGTTAGTCCCTTGTCCTAAAAGTTTTCTTCTTCTACTTTTTTTTTTTTTTTTAAGATTTTCAATCCCGGAGAAACATCAATGTAGAGAATAACCAGAAAATGGTCCAGGTATTTTTCCTGTAATGAGGTGTTGCTGTCTTGGAAACTGCACAGCATGGAGCAAGTTGTCATGTCTGCATCCTGTGGGGTTTGCAGCAGTGATGTGTTGTCAAATTGGGCTTTGCTAAAGCTAAGTGCCCATGTCCAACGTAATCTCTAGTACATAGGTGATACTCAGTGAACTGTTAAGAAATCTTTACTTCACATTCATCCACTGTGCCTAAATGGGCAGAAGCCACACACTTTTGGGGTGTTTGACTGATTCTCTTCTCTTTCCTTGACTACATAAAGAACTCCATCAAGGAAAGGAGAACTTCTGTTTTACTCCCCATTTTATTGTTGTGCTGACTTCTGTGCTCTAAACACAGTACATTTTCCATAAGTCATTGTTTGATGAATAAATTAATGAACAAAAGGAAAAAAAACCCTTCTTGCCATCTTTTTCCAGATTTTGGGAGGAAAGAAAAGCTGATTTTGTTGTGTCTCTGCCTTGTACTCTTTAAGTGCTCTTGTTCACGAAAAAGTATCACTGTAACCCATGGTCCAAGTACACCATACTGGACGAGTAAGAACAGGATGAAGATGCAGGGAGGAGGAGGAGGAAAGCTGCTTCCCTGTATTGGATCATAGTCTATGAGATGGGCCAACACAACAGGAACATCTGGGTAAGAAATGGTATAATGAGAGAAGAAAACAAAAGAGAACAATTCAAGGGGCTCATAACAGGTGACTCTGGAGCAGGATGTTGTAGTGAATCCCAAAAGCTGCAGAGGAATTCCAGTTATTCTGAGCAAAGACAGTTTTTGGACACATGTTCATATGCCTTCTTGGAAGGAAATGATGGTCATCTAGTGGTCTACTTCTTAGTATCTTTTTGAAAGGATCTGGCAATTACTATATCCTGTGTTCAAAACAATTATGCTTTTCTTTTTCTTTTTTTAAAAAGGAAGTGGAATTAGAGAATGTTACCAATTCCAGCTGCACAAATAAAAAATAACTAAGAGATCTCAATGTCAAATTTCAGAGGCCCCCGCTTTGTGAATGCAGTGATACATTTTCAGTCTCCCTTCTCGTAAACAATTGTGTTTGCACACTCGGGATCAAATGTTAAACTGTGCTCTTCAGTTGGTGACAAATGCTATTCTCGAGTGCGTGTGAGCGTGTGCATGGGGGCGCGGATTGCATCTACCCAGGTGACAGACAAACAGGACAAGCAAGATAAGAAAACCATTTTAAAGTCTCCTGTTAGGAGAGTCAGCATTTCCTGGCACGAGTGAACTAGTGTTTGTGCTTCACTTTAGTGCTGCAGGGTCACGAGTGAGACCACAGCTGGCTCATGAAGGATCACTGAGGAAGAGAATGACAACAGGAGTGTGGAGGGGCTGGAGCTAGTGCTGCTTTTTCAAGTGCTTTGCCTTTCCTCACTCTCACGCACCCCTCTCCCCACCTCTCTGAGAAGGAGCATCGGAGGCTTATTTCCTTACCAAAAGTGCTTTCGACAGCTAACGTTAAGAAAACTTATCTAAAATTCAGATTTCACGTCGATGCCTGTGTTTGCTTTGAATGGTGCAAATGATTCCTGAGTCTATGGGTTAAACTGAGGTATTGACCCTTTGTCTCCATTTCTATGATTGAAAATAGGATTTGTGAATTTCCATTTTAACTCAGAGGAGACGTTAGTGTACATTAATAATTAGGAGAGTGTTAATTTCTGTTGGAAACCGTGGAGTGACATTGAGATGTATGAGATTTATCTGTCCTATTTTTTCTTTGGATTTCAGCCACATTGGTTCATAAGGAAAAAAAGAAAAAAGCACAGTTACAATCACCATTGCTCTATATGGCCCCCACTTTGATGTGCTTCAGAGAGACTGTTTTAAAATGAGAAGTTACGGGAGCTGTTCTGATTGAAACAAACTAGTGTTGATTGCTGATCAGCCATCTGTAAAGGAGGCCACCTCAGGAAGGATGCAAACTAATGAAAAAATGGGCTTGATTCGAGAGTGTGATGGGCTTCAGCCCACTGGCCAGTGTGAGTGGTATTGAGATTACGGCAGCAAAAGGAGAGGCAGATTGAGAAGAAGTAACTTCTGTCTCAAAGATTAAATGGCAAATTTGCTATTAAATATAAAAGACATAAAATGGAATTATTGCTGTGCAGATGTTAGCTGTGGCGGTATACATCCGGCAGGCGGCATGGGTAAACCATCCTCCTGCCATCGATGACTTAATCTTACTGGTGCAGCTCAGTTACTCTTTATTCCAGAGTGCAGAGGGAAGATGAGAAGGACGGTGCTGCAGTCCTTGGTAGCCAGCAGCCCATGCAGCACCTGCCATCCAGGGTACTTCTTGCAGCCTCTGTTTTACCAGTGTTCTTCAGAAATGGAAAATACTGTGGTTGGAGCTATAGAAATCTTAGAAAGACCCCAGACAATTTTTCAGGACACTGATGCTCAGAAGATGGGATCAGGTGGCACCAAAAAGCATACACCTGACTGCCAATCTGGAGAAGGGGCCTTGGGACTCTTGGTTAGAATGAGCATTGGGCTGGAAGTTGACTTTACTGTCACTCTCTGTGGCTGGGCACGCAGCCTCTGTGGCCAAGGGGAAGGTGCTCACGACTACCCCATAGGGCCTGGGTATAGGCACCCTGCAGGTATCCCTGGAATAAATGAACTAAGGGCAGCTCTGATGTAGTTCCACACAATCTGCTTTGCCCAAGAGCCTCCAGGCACTGACCTGGTCTCATTTGGTCTCTTTGTATGCACCAGATAGGGATAGACAGTGTGCTATGCTAAGAGAGTGTCCTTGAGACTGCAGGTATTTAAACAAGCCTTTTGTCTTACTCTTCTTATGGCTCAGACACCTACCATTTTATAGGAAGTCCAAAAATCTATAGGAATGCAATCAAACTTGTCTCTGACTCTGCTTTTTGGCTCAGTCCAGGGTCAAAACTTTTATCATTGAATTGTGACACATTTTTCACAATTATAAGCTGAAGACTCAAGTTGGTAATGGCTAATGTCATGGCTACTAGGTTCCTTGAGGTTGTCAAAGAATCACAATGGCTCTTTGGTGTTAGCCTAAGACAGCTGGTTTCTCTATCACCTTTCCAGCCATGATGATGTTTGTGTCCTCCTTTGGTGGAATGTAAGCCCCATAGACCATGGGGAATACACTTTACTGTCTTTAAGGAGTTGCTTGGAGCTTAGTCTCTGTATTGATTCCAGCCCCCAGGAAACTTCTCTTGGTATCTAGGGATTCCTTAGATTTCCCAAGGCAATCTTAACATGTTTGATGGGGGGGTGAATGAATGAATAGATAAATGTGAGAGTGGGTAGCCATCTATTATGACCCATCTGATTCCATTGCTGAACTCCTCCTGTCACCAGAATTCTGCTCTCAGGAAATGCACACATGATTGCAGAGCTTGGGACAAAGCTGCTGGATCTCAGTTGTACCTCTGCTGCTTAGCATGGAGAAAAATTCAGAGGTGATGGGCTATGCTGTGTGGCTCTGTGTTGTGTAAAGTCTTATGTTATGCTGTATGGCATCATTTTATATGCTTATGTGACTTAAGATTATAGGGCACAATCAATGAAATGAAACACAAGTAGTGAATTAAAGTAGATAACACTGTCTTTTTAGATTGGATATGCATCATTAATTCCTTTCTTTTTTCCTTTAAAATTGACCCATATGAATTTACTGCACATGAAATCAGAGGGCTAAAGCCACTGGCCTATGCCATTTATGTAGTATAGAGGCTGCTTTTTGGAAACTACCCTTTCTGCTTCAGTGTGGCCTGGATCTGAAATTGTGCAGCACTGGGTTGTAGTCTCTCTTGACACTGCCTGGTGGCTATGCCAAATAATATGATAGTTTTGGGATGACGACAATGTCAACAGGGATCAGAGTGAGAGAATCAAGCTCATTTTCACTTTTGACCCAAGAAGGACTTGTTCCCAGATCTTCAGATGTGAAAAGCTCATGCACTAATTAACACTGTCTCTTGCCCTCGGCATCAATTTTGAAAGTCACCAGTTCAAACTGAACACACAGAAACTTGGCAATATAATCCAAATGAAATCCAAACAGATTTCAAATTAATCAGTTTATTAATCCAATTTGCTAGCTATAATAAGATTCCATATTTACATGACACTTTGTTCCTATTATGGTTCTTATAGATAATAATGCTGGAATAAATATTGATTAAATAGGGTTCAGCTCACAACAAAGGCATGGCTGCTACCCTCAAGATTAAACTATGTCAGATTTGCTATCTTGTTAATTTTCAGAATACCTCTTTTGGAAGGCTCTGATGTATGTTTGAGCTCATCACTTCTCTATCCATTAGGTGTCCTTGCTAAACAAGAAAAATCTCATACTCTCCAAAGACTGAGTTCCAAAAGTTTCCTCCCATGTCTCCGTGTTGGACCTGTTTCTGAATATCTCCTTGTTTGCCATTCTTTTTTGTCCCTGTGGTTGTCTTTGTTGTTCCAACCTATCATGGTTATTTTCTATGTATCTGCTACATACATGTCAATGTCTCTATTGAATTCTTAACCCCACCTACTGCCTCCTGGCCTGATTTTTTATTATTAATTTTATCAGTACAATTTAGGTGTACTAATGACATTCATCATTGGATATTTGTACCTTTACACAGTATATCTTGATTCTTATTTTTCCTCCTTCTCCTGTCCTTACTTCAACCCTTCACCCCTCCCTATTTCAAAGACTTTGTTTCCATTTTTTCATTTTCTCATATTAATTCCATTTCCCTCTTTCCTTTCCCCACCCCTTACTTCCCCTTTGAACCTTTTCTTCCTGTTCCGTATTATCTATTATACATTTTATGTTTTGCTTTTGGTTTTGTTTGGTCTTGGCTCCTGATGTATGACCTCCCCAGGCTAGCAATCCAGGCAGTGATCCAGCTCTTGGATGCCCTTTTGTTCAGCAGTATGTATGAAAATTTGTGATAATTTCTAGCTTGACCACCACTCTCTTAATCCCTGCTTCAAAGACGAAGGTGCTCAGATGCTAATAGGGCCGATCCTCCTTCTTATAACAAGAACCCCTCTGTGTGTGTGTGTGTGTGTGTGTGTGAGAGAGAGAGAGAGACAGAGAGAGAGAGAGAGAGAGAGAGAGAGAGAGAGAGGGAGATTGGGAATTGAATCCAGGACATTCGTACTGAGGTACAACCCCAGCTTTTTTTCAAATTTTGGTATCAGGTCTTACTAAATTGATAAAATGCCCAGGCTGAGCTTGAACTTGGAATCCTCCTGCTAGAGTGATGGGATTAGAGGCATGGGATCCAGTTGATAGGAATGGTTTTGCAGCAACCCTTCCTACAAAGTGATTTGTGGTGATCTGTGAGAATTCTATTTTCTACATTTTAACATAGTTCCAGGCGGTGTTTATTCAATTAATATTTACTGAATGAATGAATTTGCTACATGGTTCATTCATTATTCTTTCAACAGTATTTCTGAGCAGCTCCCATATCCCAAGCACTGTTCCAGACAGAGTTCCCTATTCCTAGAAGGGAAAAGATAAAATGTGCCAAGTAAATATATGAAATAGCATATAAGGTAATACATTCAATGAAAACACAGCAGTGATCAGAAGCAGTGGGGTAGATCTCCTGGAACCTGGTGCAGTATTAAAAAGTGTGAGGGCAGTGTCATAGCAGAAAGCAGAAACTGACAATACAGGAGGGCCAAAGAGGAGTTAGGCATGCAGATGTCCTAGCGGAGCAAGGTCCAGGCAAGGCAGATTGACCGGGACCCTGGGGTGGTGGCTTATCCGGAACCTGGCAAGGGGTGTGTGAGGGGAAGGGAGCTGGAGGGGAGGTCAGGGAGGTGATGAGGCAGTGTTATGGGTCAGAAGGGCCTTGTGAATTATCATAAGGGCTCTAGCTTGCCTTCTCAGTGAATGTGGGAGAACAACAAAACAGTGACATGACCTGTCCTGACTGTTGGGCCAGAGTGGGTCTGTGACAGCCAGTGAGAAGCATCTGTGGCAATGCCAGTGAGGGATGAGGTAGTTTGGGGGCCAGGATTGTAGCATGGTGGGGAGAACTGGTTAAAGGATCAGAGAAGTTCTGCAGTAAAATATTGCTCTTATTAATAACTTCAGCAATTTCGAGAGTTTCCTGAGCACTAAGTCTTGTTTGCATAACATCTCATGATATCATGGTTTTGAGAATCTACTAAATGTGGTTTGGTGCCACTGCTCGGGAGACATGTGTGCCAAGTGTTTGCTGCAAGGTCCTCCATGTCCTCCTCTGCACCTGGAAGTATGTGTCCAAGTCATTCATTGCTGAGCCTGAGAGTAGGGATATCATCACTCCCTCTGCAGATGATGAAACAGAACTTCTCAGGCATGGGATACCTTGCCTACTTTGGAGGTGAGCAGTAAATAGCAGAGTTGAAACTGGTGCCTCAGGATCTGGCTGAAGAGCCCTTGTTCTTTAACTCTGAGCCTATAGGGTTCATATCTGTGTGTGTGTGTGTGTGTGTGTGTGTGTGTGTGTGTGTGTGTGTTGTGTTTTGTTTTGTATTTTGAGGCAGCTTTATTATGTGGTCCAGGATGATCTTGAATTTACTATATGCAGCCCAATTTGGCCTGAAACTCTCAGCAATCTTCCTGGCTTAGTCTTATGAGTACTGGGATTATAGGTATGTGCCATAGCTCTTGGTTTGCACTGCCCCAGAAGCTGCTCCTTACTCCTGTCTGGGGCTCCATTGACTCTTATGTCCTGTTCAGAAGGACTTGCTCCTCCTCCTGCCATGCTGGGCCATTGCCCCATTGTTCTGCTGCACAGCCCTAACACTGATGGGGTGACCGAGTGTGGCCAGGTGATTCCAGATGGGCTTTGGCCTTTGAGGCTCTGTCTTGATGCTATCTATTGTTGTTGGTTTCATTCATATAGTCAAAGTGGCAGGAGGATCTTTGAGCAGTGTCCTTTACAAAAACTTTCTGGAAGCAACCCTGACTTAAAAAAGTGTCTGTGCTTAATGTGCAAAAGTGTGCTTCTGTTAGAGCTGAAGCTGCTTTAGATTGGAATATTTCAAACTGTCATGGTATGGGCCTAGATGTCCCTCAAGAGCCTCATTCGGTCATAGGTGGCTTTTTCAGAGGTGGGTGAATCTAGAGTGTATAATGTTGGGATTAAGGGCATGTGATTACTAAACCAGTACCAAACCAGATGGGCATTGCCCTAATCCTGGTAGTCTAGAAAAGATAAAAGGGCTGGAAAGACACTATTAAGGTCCCTTGTTGCTTTTGCCACCGTGTGAGTGCCGTACCTTGGAGACAGCTGATTATGGACTGAAACCTCCACAAAGTGTGAGCTGAATAAATCCTTTTCCCCATTAACTTTGGGTGTTGGGTATTTTGTCTTAGCAATGAGAGAAAAGTAACTAGCACACAAGCTTTGGAGAACTCATCACCTCTTCTTCCCCTCCTCCCCCAAACACAAATGCATGCAAATACATGCACATGCACACAAGAATTTGAGATGGATGAAATCTTAAAAACTCCCATGGCTGCTGGCTCAACTCTCTTGTTGAGTCTATTAAAGACCCCAGGAGATGGCAAATACACTGCCCCCATAACTAGGCCTGGCCACTGCTCTGTTCCCTGAAATCCTGGTCATGGAATAGCTGAGGAGCAAGACACTTCCCAAGTGAAGTGAAGGAGGGAAGCCGATTACGAAAGTGGGATTTATGAAGATATGGAAAGATTTTTTTTTTTTGGCTTTAGACTCTAGCAGGAGACTCTACTGCAGAGGAAACACAATTAATCCAAGTGCTTCCTGAGAGCACTAAGAGTCAACATTTACACTTGCGTGAAGATAACACCCTGTGCCTTGGCTTTTCCACAATTGCCTGCGGTGAGTGTTCTCTGTCTTACAGATGAAGAAACCAAGCCTCGGAGACATTAAGAGTTCCCCACAGCCAGCGAGGCTTCTGCCTTCTCACACTGCTCTCTACATCTCCGGCAACAATTATGGGACCATTATCCACTTGGGTACCTGGTGAGTCCAGCCCCTCCTTCCACCACCCTTATTCTGGTGGAGAAAATAGTGACCCTTCCTTCTGAAACCCAACATGCTGAATGGTCTCAAGTGTTCATTTAAACGAGCACAGCCAAAGATGGCAAACATTTTAAAGTCTATATCTACATATATTTTAACTCTTTTCATGGCAGGCAATCCCTGCTTTTAAGAGACAGATTGGTAGCTATTGAAAACTATCCAGTTACGAGACACTGAGGGAGTGATGTTTGGTTTTGCAGGCATCACACTCTTCTTACAGCCTGCGCTGACCAGGCCCCACAATTATCCTAAGCTTCAAGACCTCTAGCCTCTGCCCTGGTTCTTTGGTAAATAAAATTTGGTCTTCTTCCCACACAGTTGTCCTCTGGTCTCAGTTTTGGTGTTGCAGGCCCTCTGTCCACTCCTGCCACTATCCAAGGATCTATTTGCCCCGTGGGAAGGCTACTACCTCTGGCCCTAGATCCAAACAGACTGGGTCTGAGTCAGGCAGTAAATTTCAGGTCTCTACAGCTCTGTCCCCACCTCCCTTGTGAAGGCCCCAACAGCAATGGCCAAGGTTGCTTGGATGCCTATTGAGGATGTTATTCAAAGCACTTCGCCTTCATCTGGCCCATATGAAGAACTTCATAAATCTATGATAGTTAATGATTATATGATGTGGAGATAAAATGTTCCCTAAAAGCCTCATGTGGTCACCGGTAAGGCTTTTGGATGATGATTGGATCTTGGAGAACAATGATCACTAGTGGTCAAGTTCAGAGCTGACCACCTGTAGGGCCCTGTAGGAAGAGGTGGGTCACCAAGCGGTTTAATCTTGTCCCTATTTCCTCCTCTTCTCTCTTTCTAATGCCACCCTGATGTGAGCAGTTTTTCGATGCCATACCATTGGGCCATGCTGTTTCTGCCTTGAAGCCAGCCCGCTGAAACTGTGAGCCAAAACAAACCCCTCCTCATTTAAGTTGCAGATGGTGGATATTTTGTACCAGTGACAGGAAAGTGACTATTACACTGATGTTATTTCTGATGCTTTTTAGTTTGCTTGAATTTTAGAACCCTCGCTCTGTGGGATTCTCCATCAAGGTGTCCTTGCTCACTTTTCAAGGTACCTTGCTCTTGGATATGGGTCCTTCTGGCCTGCTCCATCTGAGAATTGTGCGTCTTCCTAACCTGACTCCTGGTGGTCCCACCTTTAGGTCCCCTTGCAAACATAAGACTTTTGTTGTTGCAACTGCATCCTGCTGCAGACCAAGGAGGGAGCTCAGTTTCAGGCTCCCACTGTCCCCTTGCAGGCTCAAGCTTAGTAAGGTTCCAAAATATGGCGGAATAACATTGTGTGTCAATTAAATCAAGTCTGACTTCCAAGTGACCTTTGCACAAAGCAGGCCAGGTATTCAGCCATTCCCCTTTCCTGAAGAACTGGAAAGTCACAGGACCTGCTTTCTTCTCTTGCTAACTTCGGGGGATTAGAAACACACAGGATCTTATTTATCGTTGGGGTTTTTGATGGCCTTGAATATTTTTCTGAGCACATAATTCAGTGTGATTTACATTTAGTGCTAGATTTCCTGGATGTTTCTGCCACTACTGTGCCAAGAGTTCCCCCACCTTCTATGGCCCAGTCACCAGAGACAAGGCCTGCAATGTTCTTACCTGGGGGTTGGGGCTGGGCCAGGGACTGCAAAGAGAAATAAGAAGAAGTAGAGAGAAAACAAGAAGAAAGAGAAATGTCCTTTGCCAGTCAGCAGCCAATGGAAATGCCCGTTCTCTCTGTGTATGGAGCTGGATCTGCCTGTGATGTCTCTGGAAGTGGGGCTGCATAATCATGTCTTGTGTACACCTCTTGGGTAGGGTGTTTCATTTGTGCTTTGAGCCGTTTGCCGTCTGGGACTCTACTCATTATTCCACAAAACCCACTGTCATTCAACAGCCATCAATCACGTGAAATTCACGCGTTCTCTAAATCTGTCAGGAAATCAAAAGACTGTTAGGGTTGTTGTGATTACCCATTCATGAGCCATTTTGACTGGAAACTTCACAGACCTTCCCATTGCTACAAGGAGGAGGAAGCATTTAAATCAATCATTTAAACAATTTGTCAGCAAAGTCTGTTTTTTTTCTCTAGAAAATCACCTCTCACACCACTATTGCCTGGTCTTTAGCTTCAGCAAACATTTTTTGGCTTTTATACAGATGGACTATGTCCTCTTATCAGCCGTCTTGTTTCTGGATGTGGATGATCCACGCTGACACTTTAATGTCCTTAATTTCTTGAATGTGAGGACAAAACTCCATTCCAGGTTCTCTCTATTCCTCATGCCCCTATTATGAATTTACAAATCTGATGAGGGGGTTTGGAGAGAAAGAGGGAAGGGGACGGCATCACGGATTATTCCTATTCCAGAAAGAACAAATTCCCTGACCCCCAAGTTGGTGGACCAGTGCTGATCTATCTCACTCTGAAACACACCTCGGAATTTTCCTTTGAACAGGAGGGTCACTGCAGAGTGCCACTGTTTGGCCTGATATGGGGCACCATCAGGGCAAGGGGAGGGTGTCTTCCCTTCATCTGTCTCCCTGCTTGTCTCATCATGCCTTGCCATCTTCTGTCCAGCTCTGATAAATTAACTTTTGTCTAGCTGATAATCACTTTGTGCCACGTCCCCATCTTTGCAGCTAGCAAACTCCAAAAAAATTCCTTTAAAAAGCAACTTTAGCCAATAATCTTGGAGAACTGACACATTGCACCTTCTGACATTCAGGTTGACAAATGTTAGAATGTTGAGAGAACTGGCTGGCACTGCCAAATGACCCAGTGCTGTCCTGCTGTAACCAAGGGTATATAGGCAAGGGAACCACACATCCAGAAGAAGCAATGAGATGTCAAAACCCAGGAATGTAACCATTTCTCAGTGATGCAACTTACTGGCAACTGGTCTGACTCACCTCACAGAGATGAGGCCAGTAGAGAGAAAGAAGGGTTAGAAAATGCAAGACAATCAACCACACAATTGAAAAATAGGCACAACTTATCAAACAACCATGAGGAAATGCTGAGGTTAAAAAAAATATCTGGTAAGATAGGAGTATCATCTGAAAAATTTTTAAAAGTCAGAAAAATTCAGGATCTGGTCACATGAGATAATCAAGAACTTTCTCTAGGAGACTGCTGGCACTGGCTTCTCATAACTCCAAACAAATATAAAACTTCCAGTATCAAAAAGAGGACCGTTGTCTCCATGCAGCTGTATTTTATCAACGCTTTACCCTTAATGACTACTACACGTCTGTTGATGATAACGAAGCGTGTTGCTAACAGGTGCACGGTATTCATTTCTGCTGCCCCAGACAGCTGCTGCTGTTATGTGATATCTCAAGCAAGGTGGCAGGTGGAGGTGTGTGCCCTTCCCTGGGGTGACAGTTACACCCTCTTTGTATCTTCTCAACACTGTCCCCTGTGGACCTGCCCTGATTACTGCAGTCCCCTTTATTGGAGCATCTTGCACACCTGCAGCTTTGGAATGGCCATGTGCCAGCGGAGGCTCCAGACTGCAATCAGCCATGAATCTCAGGGTGGGGGAGGGCGCGAAGGGCACTGCAATAATTCTGTGCCCTTGCGATCATCTGACCCACCTGAAATGCTACTGCTATGTGCTAGCTGCAGCATGCAACCCTTAGACAGTTGAGTGTATTTTAAATTGGAGAACAACAGCAACAAATGGAGAAGCTGGTTGGAAGGAGATAGTTTCTAGAATCTGAGTTTTGGAAGGAGAGGTCTTATTTGAGACCCGTCAGCCTGCGGATGTACCCACACTGCAGCTAGTACATAAAGAGCAGACTGAAGGGCAGGATATCAGTGTTACTCTTCACCCTGAGGATCCATGTATCATCAGGCAGCAGATTGCTTGAGGAAGCAGCCATCCTGACTGCCAGTTGGAAGGGAGACAACATGAACAATTGTAATAAATTGTAAAAATTCAAAAGGGGCTCTAACCAAACTTGAAGAAAACCCAGTCCTGGCTAGTGTTGGGGATTTATGATCATAAGATCCAATTTGAGCCCTTTCCAGTGTTATGAATACAGAACCTCATGAAAACAGTCCTTTGTATGTCCACAATGTTCCTAAACCCTTATCTATCGAGCCTGCCTGACTGTCCAAAGCTGCTGGCCACTTGGATGTGGGGCAAAATTGTAAGCAGCAGGTGCCTTGTGGGCTACCTTTGGTCATTTGAAGACAAATTCAGACAGCACCAGGGACTTTCTCTTTATTTCAGGACTATTTGGGCCAGAAATGGCTTGGGCCCTAGTGCAACCAAGCCCAGATCTTAGCTTCAAAAGACACACAGGATCTAATTGCTATGTCTGATATTCCATTTAGATCCAATTGTCAAAATGTCATGTTTGCCCACAATAAAGAAACAGAAATGTCATTAGTAGTTTTTCAAACAATTTGTCCCTGTGATTTTTAGCAACAGATAGTATAGACCTCTCTGAGCATCACAGACAGACATCTTGTTTACTCTTTTCTTCTCACTTCTCTTTTGTTTTTTTTATTTGAGTAGTCTCATCTAGTGAATTAACTCATCAGTCACGATATGGGGGCTTTCTGTATTGAAAAGCTTATTATTTCAGAGGAAGTATATCTTGAAAAAAATTTGAAAACCTCGTTATTATAATTAGCTAGCTGAGATAGGGAAAGGGCTACTTTGCGTTACTTCTGTGTGGTTGGTGTGACATTTGTCGAAAGATAAATTCTCTTTTCTTCCCTGAATAAAATTTGGAGACGCTGCTTAAAGATTCATGCTGAAGACTAACTTTCAGAATGAGCTGCAAGTAAAGCTGGTAGCAGATTGTGCTTTTAGATAAGAGTTTCAAGTGAGCGGGGTGACTATGTATTAGTGGTTCCATGTCAAAAATCCTCTAGGGTGTCAACTTCTGCAGGGGTCTGAATTGGAGTGTGTGTGTGCTACCCATGTGGGTTGCAGGGTCAGTTTGGCCAACCAGATTGCGCAGCCAGCTTTCTTTCCTCATTTTTCTCATTGGCATTAGCAGGGTACTCTGCAGAGAGAGGCACAGGCATGCTGGGAGCTGTACCGGCTCTCACATAGTCAAGTGGCCTCTCCAATCCATTTGTAGAAGTAGCTAGAACAAAGAGTTTGAAGAATCTTGCAACTGCCCAGAGAATTCATCATGGGGAGGATGAGATTGCTCTTCTTGTTTAATGGCTCTAAATCATTGTGGACTGTGGACTTTTCTAATTTTTAAAAATGAGTAGAGCAGGATTTAGGGTGTGTCTATGTGGTAGAGCACTTGCCTGCCATATGTGAAGCCCTGGGTTCTTTCTCCAGTACTGAATAAAATACTGGTGGGTGCAGTAAAATCAGTAAAAACAAAACCATTATCAGGATAGAACAGTGATTTTCAAATTTTTATGTGCTAATTCATGATATGATTATTAGTTCTGAGGCTGCATGTTTCCATAATCTCTCAGACAATGTTGACGCTGCTAATCTGAGGCCCTGCTCTGAGCAGCATGATCTTCAAGCACAGGTAATTTTAGTTTGTCTTTTTTTTTTTTTTTTCCTGTACTGGGGATCCTATTCAGGACCTTGTGCTTGCAAGGCAGGTGGTGGCACCACTGAGCTAAATCCCGTGGCCCTAAGGACAGGTGGTTTTGTTCTTTTTAGGCACAGCCTTGAGTGTGGTTACTGACTGTAGCCTAGTGAAGGCTGCTCTTGCACACCTGAGACTTCACCAATCACTCCTTGGCTTGCTTTCAGGATACCGTGTAGGCAGATTGTTTCTGATTGCTTAAAAATGGTTTTGCAAAACCTAAACTTCTGAACCTCTCCTTTCACATAAATACTATTTATGCTATTCATTTCCTTAGGAAATCTTTGCATAAATAATGTTGATGTAAATTCCATTGCATCTCCAAACAAATCCTTCAACGATTCTTTTTTGAAGATACTAATTTCTTTTTAAAAGATCTTTAGGAAAAAAACCAGATACTATATGAAATTAAATTTAATATTAAAATTGAGCATTTTGTATTCCAGTCAGTGATGTGTAGCTTCTGAAAGGGACAAACCCGTCTAGAGAGGACAAACTTGCCCCTGCAGAGCCTGTCTGGGCAGGAGTTCTGAGGACAAAGCTAGTTACCAGCTCTTAACATTCTGTCTTCTTCTCGTGCAAGCCGTAAAGTGGAGAATAGGGATGTATTCCACTTGTGCACAAAAAGGAATAGAAGTTTTCTCATTAGATGAGCAGGTTCCATATTTCCAAGGTGTTTTAAACTTAAATAGCACATGCTTCCATGTTAACATTTTCAAATACTGTGTTTATATTCAAACAAAAAGGGGAGGGGAACCAAATACTTTCTTTGTATGAGTTCAACCTTTTATCAGCTACCCAAAATAGTTGCAAACACACTCCAAGTTTATTCTGTAACCACTCAGTCCGTGTATACGATGTGTGGGCAATTGAATTAGCCACTAGGGGTGTGTGAGAGAGGCCAGTGAGACAGCACCAAGTTCACCTTTCTTGCTACTAAGTCAGAAAAGTAATAATACATTAGAAATAATACATTAGAGTCTTTCTGCGTCCCTTAAATGCAAGCTGCTAATCATTGAACTATTGCTCTAGTCAGGTGAAAGTTTGTGGATGTTTGTATAAACCTCATCCCTCATCCAATTGTGTGTATATATGTATTAAAATATCTCTTTTTTAGAGGTCAGCATTCCTTGAGAGACGGACCAAGATCCTTTTACACTTGATCTTAGCCAAAAGGCCGAGAAGCGATCAAGATCCTTTTATATGGAAGCTATTAGATATGGGAAGATATAGTTTAAAAATTTTATTCATTAAATATATTGGTACATTTTAGGTACACATTATGATCACATTCATCATTGGGAATTTGTACCTTTACATGATATATCTTGATTTTTATTTTTTCCCATTTCCCCTTCCCTCCCTTCATCCTCTTCACTCCTCTCAATTTACAAAAGCTTTGTTTTCATTTTTTGCTTTTAACAAATTTTTTTCTTTCCATTCTTTCCTTTCCTCTGTGCCCCCCACCCCATTCCCCTCCCCACTGAACATTTTCTTCCTATTTCACAATATCTATTATTCATTTTGGTCCTCAATTACACTATCAGTTTCTCACACCAGAGAAACAATTTGGCATTTACATATGTGTGTCCTATTTATTTCACTTAAGAATATGCCCTCAAGGTGCATCCATTTAGCTATAAATGCCTCTAGTTTATCTTTCTTTATGGCTTAGTAGTACTTCATTTTATATTTAAAAAAAAAAACCCACATCTTCTTTGTCCACTCACCAGTTGGGCATTTGAGATGTTTCCAAGATTTAGCTATTACAAACTGTGCTACTGTAAACATGGGTGTCCATATATCACTCTGGTTTAATGTTTTCTTTCAGGAAAATACCCAGAAGGCAAATAGCTGGGTCAAATGAGGCCTCTAATCCTTGCTTTTTGAGGTAACTCTACACTGACTCCCACAGTGGTTGTATCAGTATACACTCTCATCAGTAGTGAAAAAGGATTCCTTTTCCCCCCATAATCCCACCAGTATTTGTTATTGGTTGATTTCTTGGTAGCAGCCTTTCTGTTTGGAGTGATTTAGAATCTCAGCATTGATTTCATTTGCATCTCTCAAATGACCAGTGATGTTGAGCATTTTTTATATGTTTATTTGCTGTTTCTATTTCTTCTTCTGAGAAGTGTCTATTCATTTCAGATGCCCATTTTTTAATTGGGTCTTTAAATTTGGGGGGGTTGATTTCTTAAAGTTCTTTATATATTCTAGATAGTAGTCCTCTGTCTGAGGAACAGCTGGTAACATTTTTTCCCTACATTGTCGGTTGTCTCTTTATGCTGTTGGTGGCTTCTCTTTCAGTGCAGAAGCTTTTTCATAACATGAGATCCAAGTTGAATCGTTGTGCTAGTTCACATGCAACTGAGGTTTTATTCATAAATTCTTTCCTATGCTAATGTCATCAAGAGTTCTACATAAACTATCTTCAAGCAGGTTAGTATTTCTGTTTTAATATTTAGATCTTTGATACATTTTGATTTTAGTTTACTGCATGGTAAAAGGTATTGGACAGTTTTAATCTTTGGCAATTTGAAACTCAGTTTTTCCAGTGGCTTTTATTAAAGAGGCTCTTTTTCCTCTTTGAGGAGGGTGTTTGGCTGCTTTGTCAAAGATGAGGTGGCTGAGTGTGTCTGGAGTTGTTTCTGAATCTTCTAATCTGTTCCATTGATCCTCAAGTCTGTTTCTTTGCCAATACCATGCTCTTTTTTTTTTTTAATCACAGTAGCTTTGTAGTATAGTTTTAGGTTAGGGATTTGATACCCCTACCTTGTCTTTATTCCCTAGAATTGCTTTTGTTGTTCTAGGTCTCTTCTTGTTCCAAATGAATTTTCTTTCTCCAAATGAATTTTTGCATTGTTTTCTCTAGTTCTGTGGAATATGGTGTTGTAATTTAAATTGGAATTGCATCAAATCTATATAGCAGTTTTGGAAGTATGGGCATTTTCACTGTGTTGGTTAGGGAAGCTACATTTGTTAGGAATCCACTGAGTAACTACTCAATCTTGAGAACAGTTTCCTACAGTCTGCAATAGTTTCTTCAAGTCTCATGGCCTTAATATTTTTGAAGCCTAAAAGCCAGTTATTTTTATAACTCAATTTCTGTTTCCTTGGTATTTCCTCATGACTGTGTCTAGGCTGTGCACCTTTGGCTGTAATATCAGAGAAGTTGAGTGCTGTGTGTTCTCATCACATCTTCTCAGAGGGTACAGGATAAGATTTTCCTTTTATAGCTAAGGTCACCTTTGCTGTGTTCCTCAAATGAAAATTCACTGCACATCCTGAGTTGTAATTACCAAGTATTGTGTGGGAAGAGATTTTGAGAATATGCAAAAGACTGTTTTCAGTCTCTTATGTGTCCTGGTGTTAGCCACTGTTGATGTTAGCTTGCCTTGATTAATTATTGCAATGGATTCCAAAAGATGATTTTTTTGTGTGTCATCATTACCACATTGTTAGTTAGCTTTTTAATCATTTGGAAGCCACTTACCTTTTCCTCATTTTTTTCACTCATTTATTTAGTCTGTAGGGACACTCAGATTACTATTCTATCCAGTGGGTTATTATCTGCTTGACACTGTTATTTATTTTGACTCTCAAATTTTCTCAACTCTGGCCAGTAATAACAACTTCAAGTTTACTTATATATCCTTTTGACATGTCCTTTGATATTCTTTGGGCAATGTTTTTCTTCTGGCACCAAAATAGATTCTAAATTTGTGTACTTTCTTTACCCCAGTTTGATATCAGCCATCCCTTTAAGGACACTTTGTTCTGTGAGTGGGAGTCATGTTTAGAAAACAGGAACTAGCTGACAGGTGTACTCATTGCTGTTATAGTATTGCTGCTCTCAGGCCCTTGAAAGCTACAAAGTATACGTGTTTAAGTCTAAACTACATGTATATATTACACTTACTGTCTTAGTTAGTTTACCAGTGGGTCAGAGTAACTGACACCCACAATTTAAAGGAGGAAAGGTTTATTTTGGCTTGGGTTTTACAGTCTATGATCAGCTGGCTCCAAGGCAGAACAGCATGGCACAGAAGCTTAGCTGAGGGCAGTTTTTCATGGCATGGTGGACAGGAAGGAAACAGTATGGAAAGAGAAGCTAGGGAGGGAGATAACCTTGTCTAGACCATGGCCCAGTGACCCACCTCTCTTGACCAGACCCCATTGCCTGACAGGAAGTCAGCTATGAGCCCCATAATCCAATCACCTTCCCAAAGCCCTGCGTATGAATACATGAGGCTGTGGGGGGATATCAAGATATAAACCATAGCACACACCAATATTTACATCTGATCCTATATCTATCTGTCCATCCACCCATCTGTCCATTCATCGATATACTCTCCTGCCCCATGAGTATACATCAATATCTCTATCTTGATTCTAACGTCTCAGATCCATTATACATTTCACCCTTTGTATATTTGTAGCTTCCTTCTTCTGCAGCCAGGACACCGGCTCTTATCATATTGAAATACATGACACTGTATTGACATATGAACACATCTTTCCAGCATGAGGCATCTCCTGACCCCACCTGCTGCTTCTACAGCCACCTGATGTTCTCCAAGGTGACATCAGCTGCTGCCGGCTACTGCTTTTTACATGTTTTGAACTTACCTAATAGACTTTGTATGAAGGAAAAAAAAATTAAAAGAAGAAGGGAGAGGGAGAGAAGTGGGAGAAGGAAAAGGAAAAAAGAAAGGGAGGGAGGTAAGTATCTTCAGAAATTCTAATCTTAGTATCCCCTACTTTCCAAGTTAATAATCAAGGTAAGTGAAAACAGCCTGTTTTTTATTTACTGGTATTTCTATCGACCATGGAAGAATCACCTGTCTTCTGACAGGTGCTGAAATATTTAAATTCTAAAAGAAGGTTCTGAATAGAAAGGTAGCCAGTGCTAAGCACACTTGGTTTATTTGTGTGTTTGTTCCAGCAGGTGTTTAGACAGCACAGCATAATTCTTCACAGTACATGATTATAAAAATCCAGTTTAAATATACAATTTGAAGCCTGACCTTTCTGAGTAAAGATTTCTACTTTATGGCTTTTGTAGACATGGTACAGTAAAAGCAGAAAGAAACCCTTCAATGGTTAAGGTGCACAGTGTGTACTGTTTGCCCCCTGCATGGGGTTCAGGGGACAAATTTTGGGTAGAATTTTATTCCCCCTGCTGCTGTGACTGTTTTGAGTACATGGCTGGAATATAATCAGTTCTCCTTCCTGCTTATAGGAAGGAGATTATGGAGAATTGCCCTGATAGCTGGATTGTGGAGTAATTGGTTAGATTGTGGGAAACACAGAAAATCAAAAGCTATGGTCAGGCCAGGGACAGGCCAGTTCTCGTGTAGCAGTCTATAGAGAATGAGATGTGCCGAGAGGTTGGTGGGTAAGACAGAGCCTCCCCTAGTGGGCACGCTAGAGCTCTGATGCCCATCCCAAGGTTCATCACTGCCTTGTTTCTCCCCTTAACACTTGGGCTAAGTAGGGCACACAGGAGTCTTCTACTGTTTACTTTATGGACGCCTGGCTCTTGGGGATTTAGGCAACCTCTCTCCAGTTAGACACCTGTAGAATGGTTCAGTTCACTTCTGGGAATGTGTGTGATGTAGTGCCAAGAGTATATTTCTCACTTTTACCTTACTTTCTACATTCATAAAATAGAATGGTTGGACAAAACCATTTTGAGAGCCTGTCTGACTTTGACTCTCTAGGATTTAAAGTGCTGATGTGGATTAGTTCTAACCAGGATCCCATGGGCTCCATCAAGGACAGGGACTTGTAAAGCGAGAAGATACCAGTTTCTCTCTAGGATGGACAGGGAGATGAAGGGTCATGTCAGCGGGGACCATGTGTGTTGGGAGCACATGAGGCACTGACAGCCTGGACTTCTCTGATCCCTTGCAAGCCCACCTGGCCTTGTTAGACACAGGTCATATTCATTTTCCTAGAAATGTGGTACTGTGTCTGTGCTTCCAGTCTGGAAGGCCCAGTGTAATGGCTAAATCTCCCTCCTATTGGAACAACTCCCTCACCCTCTCCAGCTGTCCTGACAACTGTAATCCAGGAAGAGGGGCAGCAATAAAAGTCTAGCTGCATGAAACAGTGCTTGGATGGTCAAGATCTAACCCTCAGTGTGTCAGTCTGGGTTTCTTTTGTTCTTGTCCCAAGGAAGTTAATCTCTCCCTTTCCCTTCAGTGTTCTAATGTTTCTCCAAATTCTCCACATCAAACAGCTATTGATCTGGCCCAGAAACCAATGGATTGCCCTTCAGTATGAGGTGGTGTTCCCTCTGCCTTTTGTATATGACTACAGAGTTGAAGGTGAAGTAATTATTTGCTGTTTAAGAAAATGATTTCCTTGCCTGTAGACTCATAAGTTCTCCTCATGCAGAGAAGAGTCATATTTTAAGGAAGGAAGGGCCTACTGGCCTTGGAACAGACACAATGATTATGTGTCTGATTTCTTTTCATGAGGAAAAGGTCAGTGAAGTTTCATAGGGGGTAAGATTTAGAATGCTATAAAAAATGTCCAAAGAATCTGGAGTTGACACTTCCGAGGAATTCTGTGACATAGGCATGATTCTAAAATGCTTTCGATAGGTTTTTTCTTCTTTCTAGATCATTGTTCATGAAGGAGAATCATTATACTCAAGAACCTCAGGTAGCAGAACTAGAGGGATAACTGGATGTTTGATAGAAACCCAGTATCTATTAGGCCAAATCTTGTACTTATTGCTATTTATAAATAATAAGGGTCACTTTTGGAAAGGAATCTGTGTGTATTCTGGAGGAAACAAGCTCCACCTTCACCAGGAATTCATAACATGTTCCCAAAACTAATAAAAACATGGTCAGACTGCGGTCTTCATTTTGCATTTCAGGTGACTATATGTGAAGGTGCATCTCAGTAGCTCTCCTTTACCAAACTATGTTCTTAATAGGTCCATCAATTCTTTGATATGGGAATGAATATACATTTTAGGTTAATATTGCCCCCAAATCCCTTTTCCAGAAGAATTATTTAGGAAAATCAGATTTACTATTGGATAGGGAAATGCAGCTTGCAAATGAGGCAAATAGGAGATAGATAATATAGTGCATAGTTGACTTGCATATTAACTAGAAGAAAAATGCTGAATCAAATGCCAGGTTGTCACACTTTTCTTTTAAATTAAAATTAAATTTTCCCAGGGTCTTGGTGTCCCTTCTGGCCTGTTGAATCTCTGAAACTTTTATGCCAAAAGGGGTTGCTCTCCTGTCTTTTGTGTTTGAATTTATTGATCCTTTTGTTGTCAGAAACCCTAGTTGGTAGCCTATTATTTTAAACATTTATTACTATTAACATTAACTAATAGTTAATTACAACAGAATTTCTACAAAAATGTGCAATACAATCATATGATTGCCAAATGAATACATTAATAATAGGTGTTATAATTATACAAAATGATTTTATAATGACTGGGGAGGTTATACATTTTAAAAAGGATTACTGCTTTCATTGTGATTAACAAAGAGGGCGAATGTTTAAATTAGGAAATACTATAGTAAAAACATCATCATTAATTTTCCTCAAAATATTTCCCCTTGCTTTGAATAAACTTATTTGAATACATGATTCTTTCCACTTTCTGAAGCAGTTCTGGAAGCCCTCTTTCATGATTACCTTTAGTCCCACTGTCTAAAGAGGGGCTGCCTCAGTGTCCTGAATCAATTCAAAATATTTCCCTTTCATGGTCACTTTGACTTTAGGCAAGAGCCAGAAGTCTCCTGGTGCCAGAGCCTGCGAATAAGGTGGGTGAGGACGCACCATGATGTTTTAACAAGCCTGTCTTTCTGTGCTTGACACTTGGTAGCGGCGTTCACCGTATTTTTTATCGCACCTTGTGTAGAAGCTCACGAAAGAGGATCTCGTGAACCGCTTCAGAAGTGACAAGAATGAGGAGATGAGTGAGTTTGAAGCAAGGGGGCGTACCTCGAGGGGTGTTAATGGCAATTCGTCTTTTACGACAATAATGTAAAAACTGTAGATGCACACCGTATTTTCTCATCAGCTCTTATTTACTTACCACAGATTTTTTTAGTTAGTTAATTTCATTGGTCCATGTAAGGTAGACAATGTAGTGACATTAGTCATTGGACATGTGCACCTTTACGTAATCCATCTGGGTTCTTATTTTTCCCCCATTCTCCTGCCCTCCCTTCAACCCCTCCACCCCTCCCTATCTGCAAAGACTTTGCTTCCGTTTTTTCTTTTTCTCATGTTAATTCCATTCCCATCTTTCTTTTCCCCTACCCCCATTTCCCCTTCTGCTTTGCACCTTTTCTTCCTATTTCAAATTATCTATTATATCTTTTAGTCCTTATTTACACTTTTAGTTTCTTACACTAGAGAAACTATTCAGTATTTACACGTGTGTCCTATTTATTTCACTTAAGAGTATGGCCTCAATGTGCATCCATTTAGCTATAAATGTCTCTAGTTCCTCATTCTTTATGACAGAGTAGTACTCCATTTTATATTTTAAAAATCCACATTTTCCTTAACCAGTCTCCAGTTGATGGGCAATTGGGCTGCTTCCAAGTTTTAACTATCATGAATAGTGCTTCTACGAACACGGGTGAATATATATCACTGTTGTATGATTCTTTTAATTCTTTTGGAAAGATACCTAGCAGGGGGATAGCAGGATCAAATGGGACCTCCAAATCTGGTTGTTTGAGGTATCTCCATACTGATTTCTACAGTGGTTGTGCCAGTGTTCACTCTCACCAGCAGTGGAGTAGTATTCCTCTTTCCCCACAGCCCTGCCAGCATTTGCTATTGGTTAATTTCTTGATAGTATTCTTGATAGCCATTCTTTCTGGGGAGAGGTGAAATCTCAGTGTTTTTTTCATTTGCATCTCTCAAATGACCAGTGATGTTGAACATGCTTTCATTTGTTTATTTGCCATTTCTACTTCTTTGTCCGAGAAATGTATGTTCATTTCAGATGCCCATTTTTGGGCTAGGACTTTAAATTTGGGAGGCCTGATTTTTTTAAAGTTCTTTATATATTCTAGATAGTAGAACTTTGTCTGAGGAAGAGGTGGTGAAAAGTTTTTCCCACATTGTGGGTTGTCTCTTCACACTGTTGGTGGTTTCTCTTACTGTGCAGAGCTTTTTAATAAGAAGAGATCCCACTTGTTGATTGTTTGTGCTAGTTCATGGGTGACTGAGTTTTTTTTCCTAAAATCTTTTCCTACACCAATGTCTTCAAGAGTTCTACCTAACCTCTCTTCCAGCTAGTTTAGTTTTTCTGCACAAATTTAAAACTCATTCTTGGGCAGGGGCTGTGCTCACTTCAGCAGTAGAACACTTGCCTAGTCTAGCATGTGTGAGGCCCTTGGTTCCATCCCCATCACTGCAAAAGCAAACAAATCTCTCCTTCTTGGCATCTATTCATAATGATGAGTTACCTGAGAGATTTTCTCTTCTGAATGGAAAATTAATATTTTAACAGTGTTACTCATAATTGAGATAAAGATTTGAAGATGACATATTATTTCTGCTTATTTAGTGCTCTAAGTAAATTCATCTCATTTATTTATTCATCCAAATAGCCTGTAAACATTTAGGGAGCACACAGGATGCCACTGGCATTGTGTTTGGTATAAGGACCACAAAGAGAATAATAGAGAATTATAAATGAGTGAAATCTAGTGAAAGAAGACATGCAAAAACAGCATTACTATGACATAGTTCATGAACTATGCTAAAATGGAAAAGTTGTGTGTTGGGGAAGAGTAGAAGCAGCTACAGTACTGCCTGGGGTTTTGTGTGCAAGTGGCGTAGACCAGATGACATTGAAAATGGATTTTAGTGCATGAATAGGATTCTAGTGAGGTGGTAATGGGTTGAGAGAAAGACTGTTTTTAATAGAAATCATAGCATAAGCAAAATAGAAAGGCAAAAACTGTGCATCATATTTGGATAATGGAATGCAGGAGACAGGATTTAGGATACAAAGCTACAGATCCAGAATGGAGGCGAAAGTATTTGTTGTGTTTCTAAACAGCTTGGGTTTCCTTTCATCTCAAATTTTAGAACAAGACCCACATACACATGGAATGCTAGCATATGTTAAAGCAGGCATTTTAAAAGCTGTGGGAAGTCTTTTTTTTTTTTTCTTTTGATACCAGGGATCAAACTCAGGTCCTTGTACTTGCGAGGCAGGTGGCGGAACCGCTAGGCTAAATCCCCAGCCCTTGTCTCAAATTTTATATCAAATATCAACTCCCAAATTTAAGAAACTCTGTGATCCTTATATAGGATATAATTAAAGAAAACTGTACCTAGCCATAAAATAGCCAAACTTCTGAAACATAGAGATAAAGGGAAGATATTTAAAGCAACCAGTGAAGAATGAGTTGTGACATACTAGGAAACAATAATCCCAACAGCAGCTGATTATTCACTAAAAGCAAGGAGCCTAGAAGATAAAGAGTATGTTCTTTGAAGGGCAAGAAGGAAGAACTGCTAACCAGAATTCTACAGCTATATCCCCCAACTAAAGGAGAAATAAAGACATTTCAGACAAAAGAAAGCAGAAAATTTGTATTAATATATCTGCATTACAAGGAAGGACATTCTTCAGGCTGAAAGAAAGGCAATATATGAAAATTCATTTTCAGGAATACCAGAAATGGTAAATGATTATTATTTCTTAAACTTATGAAATTTCTTAACATATTTGAAATGAAAATTACAATGTTATATTGTAGGGCTTATAGATAGGGTGTTTGTGGCAACAGAAATGCAAAGGATGTGATGGGGCAACAAATGTAATTGTAATACTATGACTTTCCAGGGTTTGTTTGACTGGCAGTGGTTCAATTTCACCTTTAATTAGATAGTGATAAGTTAAAGCTGCATAAAAATAATTGTCCTTACAAATAGCCCAGGAGGGCGGGGGGTTTAGCTCAGTGGTTCGGTGGCCTGCCTTGCAAGTGCAAGGACCCGAGTTCAATCCCCAGTAACAAAAAACAAACAAACAAACAAACAAACAAACAAAAACACACACACACACACACAAACAAAACAAAAAAACAAAACAAAAATAGCCCAGGAGGTACAGTTAAATCTCATAGAAAGACAAAAATATCAGATTAACTCAATACAAGACAAGAAACAAAGAATAAAATAAAATACCTATTAGGTAAATTTGTAGATCTATGCTCAACCGAATCAAGGATGTGGTGGTGTCTTCCTGCTGTTGTCATCTATGAATTATTTCATTACCTGCTTTTTGTCCTCACTCACAAATTCCTCACATTAGATTTCCTGTGTTTTAAACAGTGGAGTAGTTTTCACTTTTCTATTTTGATCTTGACCTATACGTACCCAATGCTAAGTGATTGATTCTGATTATAAAATGAAATATCACGTAGCCAGTAAAAGTGATACAGGAAAATACAAAATGACCTGAGGAGTATCGTGGGAACAATATAGCTAACAAAACCAAATGCTCATTTGACAGTAACTTCTAGTACTCACCTGCATACAGTGCTACATCAGTTCACAAACCTAATTTTTTCTATGATTTTTATTATAACCTGTGTTGGGTGAGAACCAAATCAAATTCGATGATTAGGGTCAATGCAGACCTTATGTGGGAAATTTTATTTAATTCTCCTCCAATTCAGTTGGGGACTAGAATTTTGGAAAGAATTAAGTTCTTGAACTGAGTTACCACTGTCTTAATATTAGTTATTTTATTTATTATTAGTATTATTTTTTTTTTGGTACCAGGGATCAAACTCAGGACCTTGTGCTTGAGGGGCAGGCGGTGGAACAACTGAGTTAAATTCTCACCCAGTTATTAGTTAATTCCTTACATGAAGAGTTCAAGGAATTTTTGTTTTCATCTCTGGAATTTCTTCGTATTGAATTATTTTCTGTTGAAAGCACATTATATTGGTAGGTACAAAAATAAACTAAAAAGAAATTGGCAATGAGTGTGATCTAAAGCACTAGTAGTGGGAATGAAAAAGAGAAATGGTGAGGTTTTAAGACATTTTTAAAAGTAGAACTTAGGTGACTTGTAATCAGTGGGCACAAAAAAAGAACAATGTGGAATTAAGAGCAATTAAACTTAGAGACAGGATGTATTCTCCTTGGAGATGAGCAGGAATTGGAGGCTGAAAGGCAGTGAGAAATGTTGCTTCATGGTAGCTCCAAACTCAGTTCAAACATTTAAGAGGCAACTGGACATAGAGTTCTGGCATTTTGGAGAGTGGCCAGAAGAGAAATATACATTTCCAAGTTATGGGTGTCTAGAAATAAAGCCAACAGAGTGAATGTACCAACTCAGGGAATGAGTGAAGCTCCAGAAAACAAACTAGAACAGAACCTTTTTGTTTCATGATTAAACAGCAAGAGGTAGGGAGGAGTGGGGAAAGCAGAAACCAGCCTGAGTCTGAAGGATAAAATCTGGAGGCAGTGATGTCCTGGAAACTAAGGGAAATCCATTTCAAGAAGTAGTGAGTTTTCAACAATATTAAATGCTATGAAGAGATTGTCTACTTCGCACAACTTTGGATTTAGCAAATGGGAAATTGCTGATTATTTTGTAGAAAGCTATTTTAGTACTTGTGTGGGCAGAAATTGTTGTGTGATGGGCAAATAGGTTTCCATTTTTTGAATGTATTTTTTTTTCTCTACAAGTAAGGAATGAGGATGGCTCTTACCTAAGAGAGAAATTTGGAGTCGTGTTGCTTTGAGGCATTATTTTACTTTCAAGGCGAATTTGAGATATATTTACAGATGAAAGGGAATAAGCTAAATGAAAAGGAGAGGTTAGAGATGCTTATACATGTCTGCATTTATAAGTATACGTGTATGAGGGAAGACAGAGTCAAAGAGGGACAGGGAGGAGGACTGTCTGCCTGCTACAGCCAAGGGAGAAGAGCGCTAAAGAGAGACTGGAGAGCTTCCTAGAGAAAAAGACCTCCTCTACAAGAAGTGCAAGAATATGTGGGGTGAGCACAGGAGAATTCTGGAAGTTTATCAACAGTCTTTTTTTTTTTTTCCTGTCTGATTATGACAGATGGTGTTACGTAGGATTTAAGAGGTGATTTTGAGCCAGATGGCACACACCTGTAATGCCAGCACTTGGGAGGCTGAGGCAGGAGGATCACAAGTTCCAGCACAGCCTGAGTAAGACAGCAACTTAGCAAGACGGTGTCTTAAAACAAAACATAAAAAAGGGTCTGGAGGTGAGTTCAGTACAAAAGGCTTGGGTTCAGCCTCTAGCAGGACAAAAAGCAGTTTTGAGGGGTCATCTGGATTTGGAGCTTGTAAAAGGGGATGATATCACTTAGCCAAGTTTTATGCTTTTTCTCACATCCTTAGAACTGTTTTCAGTGGTGGCTCTTATTTACTGCTATGAATTGTCAAGGCCTTAACAGGAAACCTGGTGCCCTTGTGTGTATATACCTGTTGCTTCTGTTTTTCCTTCTTGGTGGATGATTAGCCAAGTTAAACACAGTGGGTGGGTAAGACGTGGAGGGGGTTGGCTGTGGGTGAAGGTAGAAGGACAGACCCAGGCTAGGGGAAGAGCAGGGCAATGGGTCCTCTGAATGTTGGAAAATCTTCCTTTTTCACTGATCTGTCTACTTCTTTAATCAATAAGTATTTGTTGAAAACTTCTATTTCAGGCACCAGGGATATCATTTGGAGTACAAACAACAAAGTCACTATTCTCTGGGAAAAATAGTCATGGGAGAAGACAGATAACAACGAATTTCCAAGTGCAGACCAGCAGAGGCTTAAGCTAACTATTTCCCAGGCAAAGGCTGAGCAGTATGGGGACAGCGTGCTACGTCTTTCCCATGGCTGGCACTAGAAACTCATGCTGGGCCATGCATCCAGGACATAGGCAAGTTTGGAGTTGCTCAGCTGTCTGAGGAAGGAAGAAGGCCTCTGGAGATCTCAGGAGAGCCCACCATAGCACCCCTGTGATTTTTAGATGACAGTCTTTCCTGTGTCAGGCTTTCCCCAAACTATCGAATACTGAGTCCTTCATCTAAATGCAGTGAGTAGGAAGGCCAGCTTGACCTGTGCATGATGGTTTTTGAATGGTTGGAAATTGATGTGTAGTTTTGCACTTTGGCTGTTCCCGTCATCAGGAGTTTTGGGTATAAATACCCAACACGACTTCAAGTATTCACCATGGTTTCCCCCAGTACCATAAGGAGTAAAAGAATGCAGCTAGGTCAGGAGAAGGGAAGATAGAATGTTTCCAAGAATCATTAGAAGCCCATCTTTGACAACTGTGAAGAGATCTCATAGTGTATCTTGGGCTATTTTTGAAATAGGACTTTGGAAGTCTGCAAAGCAATCCTAGAAAACACGAACACATTCATCTCTGGGGTAGGATCATTAGGAATTTTCAATTCTATTATCATTTCTATTGTGAGAAGCCCATCTGACAACTGTGAAGAGATCTCATAGCGTATCTTGGGCTATTTTTGAAATAGGACTTTGGAAGTCTGCAAAGCAATCCTAGAAAACAAGAACACATTCATCTCTGGGGTAGGATCATTAGGAATTTTCAATATTC
>NW_022900942.1:10459426-10471199 GCF_012274545.1 Fukomys damarensis | reverse complement strand
GAAAAAAATGTGAGAGAATGAAAAGATGAAAATAAAGTGTTTGTAGATGGGGAGGGGAGGAGGGGGTGAAGGGAGGGCAGAGGTAAGGGGAAAAAAATGAGAATCAAGACTTGCCATGTAAAGGTACATGATCCCAACAATGAATGTAACTGTACTGTATCCCTAAATGTACCAATAAACTCAATTAAAAAAAAAAACTGGAGAAAAGGAATATTGCAGAGATTTTAAATGCCAGGAGACATCTGCATGGGCTATTATATAGCCTTTGGATGAGGTGAAGGAGATAGTCCCAGAGCGTCTGCTCTCTGCTATAAACCAGCCTCAGAGCAGAGGGCTTGAGAGATGTCAAGGGGAGGAGTATTTACAGGCCTCACATCAGCCAAGAGGAGGAGGGAGCAGGATGTGTCTCTCACTTTGGACCTTTCATTTCACACCAAGAATTTTAACCCTAATCCTAATAAATACTGACTATAAGGGGGTAATAAGGATAAAACAATTGAAATATGCCCCTTATCATCAAGTACCCTGTGACTATATAGCAACTGAGCTACTTGGTTTTTATCACTGTAGGTTAATAAAGAATCTCTTTTATAGAGGGGAGTCTACAGACTGTTTTAAATGGCTTAAAAAAATTTCCTGCAGCATTCCCTAGAGTGAGACTCAGGACAATATTAAATCCAATGAATCACCCAGCTTTCAGGAGGGCAGGGCGGCGCACTGCACAGCAGCATGAAATGATGGCTCAGCCTGGCATCCCTGGTGGCAGCTGGGGCTGCAATGGGCATGGGGCTTGCATTCAACAAAGATTTGGTTACTAAGAGCCATGCTCGTATTCAATCTCCTTTCTCTGTCTAGGGAGTTTCAGGGTGTTGTAGAATTCTCTTTTGCATCTCTCAGTGCAGGAAGGAACCCACTGAGCACGTCCCTCATTTTATTTTGCAAAGGGTCAGGCAATTACTGCCTGATGTATAAGGGATGGATTTGAAAATTATTTCCTGTGACTGGTTCTGGCTCTCAGATCAGGCTCAGCCAACTCTGAAGCAGGGAGGTGCATGGCTGTGGAAGGGTACATAGGCTTAGGTGGATTTGCTTTGATGGTATTGTGTTTACCTGGGCCTGAACCTTCTCCCAGCCTTGAGGATACTTCTCAGTACCTATTGGGCTGCTTGTGTGAGGGTCTTAATGATTGTGTTCCCAAAATGGGGCCTTGAACTGGGTTAGCTAAGGAGTGTGGTGCTCCATAATCTTTCCCTATGACTTTGACTCTATCTACCTCCTATGGAGTGGTAAATTGTGCATAGGACTTCGATTGCACTCAGAAGATTGGGTTAGTATATCTGCCCTATTGACAAGGACTGTTGGGGCAGGAACAGAAGCTTTAAGGTCGTGCTGCTTCAAGAATGCTTCGAAGACCGGCTGAGTCAGGAACCTTGAGGCTTGTTAGAGTTGCACAAGCTCTGGCCCCGCCCAAACCCAGGAATCTAAACCTGCATTTCACTAAATGATTCCTGTGCACACCTAAGTTTGAGAAGCACTGTTTTGGGCAATTCGTCCAAAGTTGATTTCTCTGATTCATGGCATACGGCTGCAGCAAGGGGCCTCTGGTGGAGAGTACATGGCCCATTCCACCCATCTCGAAAATGTCCATTTGTTCAAATGCTGTTCCAGCTGTGACTCATCTGTGTGTCAGGTTTTCTAGTGAGGAGTCATCATTTAGAAACCCCTTTGTGAGGTGTCAACACCATCTGAGGATGCCTCACGAGGTGCTGATGGGACTGATTCATCGGCGATGTGAAGAGAGTAATCCCACTCATTCCTTTGTGAGAGGCACATGAGCTGGCTTTGCAGAGCTTTATGCTCACAGAGCTGGATCTCACCCTTCCAAATGCCTGTGAAGTAGCACAGGCAGCAAAGGGATGCAGCCTGGGCATGTCCTTGGGATGTGACTAGAACCTTCAGGGGAAGATCAAGAATTAAACCAGAATCCTGGGTTTTCATCACTGCTGCCTCTGCTTGTATTTCTGTGTTACTGGGGGCCGGCACATCCAGGAGCTCCTCTCCGAGTCTGGCAAGAAAGGAACTTATCATGTTTTGGTTCGGCATATTTGCCACCTCTTTGTATATAAAGAGAAGGGCACTACAATAATGGATGAGATTAAAAAAGGTTCTGAAGCATTTAAATCAAAATACGACAGCGGGCACCCTTCCATAAACTGTAACCTGTGAGCACCATCCATTGTTCACTAAGTTGGCTCTACTTGCAATGCAGGACAGTAACTGGACATGACAGACAGACAGATGGTGCTACCAGTGACAAGAACTTTGTGTGTGCTTGGTGATAGTATTCAGGTTAGTCTTTTTCTCTGAGCTGCACAAACACGGGCTGTGGAATAAGAGTTACTCCTTCATCATCCCTCCCTTTTGCACAGGGGAGCCTGGCCATCTGCACACAGGTGCCCAGGTGGATTTGCCCATCGGTTGCCCGGCTGTGCTGTGAGTTCTAAATCCCTGGCTCCCCTGCCTGGACTCTTCAATGTGCAGCTGCCACAGGCAACCTGGACACACTCAGCCAGGCGGGCAGAGCAGGGCACCCCCGTCAAGGACTTCGCACCTGCCTTAACTTTGAGTCTCCTTGCTTCTGTCAGGAGGTGCCACAACCTTAGACTTAACTCTTGTTGGTGTTAATTATTTCCTTTTCATTTCCAGCTGGTGCAGAGCTTTAGCACTTTAAGTTGCTCAATTTGATCTCTGCACTCAGGAACAAGGTAATTAAGTCAGCCACAATTTAAGAAAACATATCTGCCTCGACTTGTTGCCCATCTTCAGACAGTGCCCCATCCTAAATCATTTGATAATGTAAGAGGCTCGGTGCAGCTCTCTACTTGACGGAGGGTTGGTTCATTAGGTCACAATCCGTAATTGATTCTCAGTGTGTCTGTGCTGGTTTTATTACAGTAATGAGGACTACCTTTTTTTTTTTTTCATCTCTAATATGTTACCTAAACCATCAGCTTCTCAGTTTGGTGTCAGGATGACTTTGACAGGTTGTTAGCAACTATATGATGTACAGAACATCACAGAAATGTCTCAAACTGTGTTGCTGTGTACCACACAGAGCCTTAGGTGGTCCCGAAATAAGTGAAAGCACTTGCAAGGAAAAAGTTACAGCACTGATTGAAAATATGACTACAGGCTTGATGTCCTAATGAAGTTCTTTGCACCGCTGGATTTGTTACGACTTGCAGGACAGATTTTTCCTGTGCTGGGTGACTTCTGTAACTCTTCTCCAGAATATTTCTGAGACACAAAGAAGTGTGAAGCTCAATTGCAAAGCAGACTTTCTTATTACAAAATTATAAATAGTCTCTTGTGGTGTGTGTGTGTGTGTGTGTATGTGTGTGTTTTGAAGTGAGCAATACCTTTCTGGTCTCTATACAATCTAATTTTCCTGTAAGTTCTTTTTATCATGAGAAAGGGAAATGGAGAGTAGGAAGGCCATGAGAGATGAATTTTATTTATTGTACTTCCCCTGCATTTCTAGATGATTTCCAAGTTTTATAAAAGACAAAAGTGAGAAAAGGGCATTTTTTTTGTTTCCGAGGGATATAATAAAAATGTTCAAATAAAATTTAATACTTACTTTTGTCCCATGGACACTTTTGAAAATTTAAATTTCTTTCCAGGGTTTTTGAAGATGATGATTATACTCAGCAGAAGTAAGCACTGCTTGGAGATAAGGGGAATTTTGACTCAGCATAGCTAAAGGCCTTAAAATAATCCTCTGAGAAGGAGAAATCAAATGCCACAAAACAGTAACCTACAATGAATGAGCTTCTGGAAGCTTTTACCAGTCTTGAATAAAGCAAGACAGACAGAAGTTTGTTGTATGCATACTGTGAAATAAACTGTACTTCTGAACCTTGACTCAAAAAATCAGCCCAAATTTTGAACTAGCTCAAACCCTTAAAATGAAAAATCTAGAGACAATTGGGCAAAAAATAAAAAGCCAAGGGGTTTGGCCTGAAAGCCCCAGGGTTGATTTTTTGTTCCATGCTGGACATAGCTATAGGTCTTCTTGTCTATGTCATAAATGATGATTCCTGAGAGAGGAGACTGTGAGATGTGCCCAACGTATTGACTCACCTGCATTGCAAAAGAACATTCCTGCTCCGGAGTGATGATGGGGAGACAGAAGCCTGCAGACTGCTGGGGACTGGCTTTGCCTCCCTAATGTGGGTGATATCATTCATTAGCTCCTGTGTGTCACTGCAACATCCAGAACTGTCAGTTTATCCCATGTTTTCAGCCTGAGATTATGAAAAGCTTTTATCAACACTAAAAATAATATTTAGTGAGCTTCATCGATCCTCCTTTATATAAAGCACCTATTTTAGGTGAGGTTAGCAATTTTATTCATAGGATTAATTTCACCCCACAAACTGCTCTGCAATCTCTGACAAAAGATCTTTTTATAAATTCAACATTGGAAAATAAGTCATAATCCCATCTGCTCCTTTCATTTCTTCCCACTCTATAGAAGGCATTCAGCAACACAAGGTCTCCTACAGACTGAGACAGGTGGAACAGATATTAATAAATCACCAGCAAATATACAGATTAAAGTGACAGTGGCTATAAGAAATCAAATCAGTACTTGTTCTGCCACTAGGTTCTGAGTGAATAGCTCTTGGTCTAGAACTTGGGCCCCAGAGCGTTCATACTTTCAAATGTTTCCCAAGGCTTCCTGAGAATCCAGATTCAATGTCATTCTGTGCTCTGACCTCCAACAGGGCAAGCAAATCTCCTGAGAGAGGAAAAGTATATCTGAAAACAAACATTATTTAGAAGTGTTCTTATGCCGAACATCGTCAACACTGGGGGAAAGGAAGCAAGGAAGGAAGATGGTGAATTAAAATACTTTGGTATAAAAATTTAGCTAAGTTGGGACTTGAAGGAAAAGGAAAACCTGCATGACCTACTAAGAGTATTTTGTGACCTGCTGCTTCTTTTGGAAGGATATTCCTGTTTAGGGGATAGTGCTTGGCTGACGCTGGTTGTGGTTGAGAATTGAGAGACAGTTTTAACATAGTGACTGTTGTCTGAAAAGTATAAGCATCAGGTATAAGGTATAGGCACCTGAACACACAGTGCTCCAAGTCACTCTGACTTCAGATATCATCAAAACATTTTGGCTCACCTGTGTTTTGAAAGTTGCTCTCCCAGTGATAGCGATGTGTGTTATTTGGGGGTCCCTGAGTCTCACCTTGTGGAGACCACCTCTTAGGAACACTAAAGTAGGATTTATAAAATCCTCAGTACTAGGAGAATACCTCATCTAGCACACTTAAAAAAAAAACCTTTTCTTTCTAAATCTACTGATTCATAATATTCTTTTCTTTTAAATTCATTTTATTGGCACATTTAAGGTATACAATATAATGACATTCATCATTGGAAATTTGCTCCTTTACATAATCCATCTTGGTTCTTATTTTTTCCCCATTCCCCTGCCCTCCCTTCAACCCCTCCACCCTCCTATCCACAAAGACTTTGTTTCCATTTTTTCTTTTTCTTGTATTAACTCCATTCCCTTCTTTCTTTTCCCCCACCTCTCCCACTTCCCCTGCCCCTTTGCACCTTTTCTTCCTAATTCACATTATCATCCAGCACACTTTACAAATCTCAGTGGTAACCACTGATTGATTAGCATTAGTTTTTCTTTGTCAGTTTTTCTCCTCCAGGCCAGTTCCTATTCTTTCCACCTAGAATATTTTCTTGACTATACTTTTTTTCAAATATTCCTACTATTTGAATCCAATATAGTCTTTTTGATACATATGTAGCCTGCCTTTGTGTTGAGCTACTTATTATCCTGAGTAGGACACTCTCTGAGACGTATGGATAGCCAGTGAAGCTGGTGCTTCTTGGCTTCTCCCCCTGGTGTTCTTGGGCACCTCAAGAAGTTCACATAGGAATCCAGCAGCCTCTGTCCTGAAGATGTTCCCACTCCAGTCTTGGCCTCTGGTCTTTAGTTTAGACACCAGGCTGCAACCATTTCTGTCTTCATACTAAATTCAGTCTATCTCCCAGTTGTTTAATACTAAATACTTTGACTCCCTCTCTTTTTATGTTCTGTCTCCTCTAAACTTTCTTTTCTTGAACTGCCAGTCTCTAACTTGTACCCAGTTAAACACTTAACTATAACTCTGCCTTTTGGTGCATCCAGTAATCTTCCACTTCACGCTGAGATTCCAGAGCAGGATTCCAATGTTACTCATGTCTTTTAACCCCTTCAGTCCCTCCGCAGTGGCCTCAGGATAAAGCAGAGCACACAAAGCCATTTATGGTCTAGCTTGATCTGTTTAACCTATAAATTTATTGCTCAGCATCTCTTGACTTGCTCCTCCTCCTGCCCTGCTACCTGGCAATATCCAGTTCAGCCAGACTGAACAGGGTTTACTCTGCAGTTTCTAGAATATGGCCAACTTGTTTATGTCTCAGAATATTGTATAAGGCTCATTATTGGCATCTTGGGTTGTCTTCCTTCCCCTGAGTCCCATGACGGAATGACCTTGTCCACTTTAGCATATTATTTGCATTATCTAGAACAAGGATGAATAAACTGCAGACAACTCAAGTACATTGAATGAATGAAAGAAATAAACCCAGGATATAGGCATTAAAAAATGAATACTACAACCTTCATCTATTTAAGAAACACTGAATGGGGTGGGGTGCATTTATTTTGTGAAGAAACAAATTCCTGATTGAAAACTGTTTAGGATGACAACTTCTAAGAATCACTCTCTCTCTTTCTCCTCTCTTTCTCTCTGTCATAGGCATTTTCTAGCATGTCAATATTTATTCCCAAGATTAGTTCCAATTTACTATTGATTAAATACATAAATTTTATGAAAATAAAACATATTTTAGCACTAATAAAGCCTAAATGTCTTGATTTTTAAAAATATTTGCATTTATATGAAGATTTAGGCTTTTATTTACTGGGCACTTGCTATGTGTCAAGCACTGGACTAGGGTCTGGAACCGCAATAAATGATAAAAACATACCACAACTTTGGGCTGGTTTTTACTCACAGTTGCTTTGATACACCTACCACAACCTGGTTCCTAATACAGAGGAACCACTCACATGTCCAAAGGCAGAAGGAGGAAGGATCACCTGGGGAGGGAAGGGTCAGTGAAATGAGAACCTCAGTTTGGAAAATTGGAATGACTGCTAAGAATTTATGGGTTGTTTCCCATGTGATGGGAGTAGAAACCCTCCTCCAACTTGCCTATATCATCAACAAATCCTTCAATGCTCATGAAGAGGGTGGGTGTTTCTTGTTTTTGAAGAGGGAAGAGCAGAAGACAGTGGGTACTTAACACATACAAATGTGGTGGCCTGATACCTTCAAATCTTACCTCCCTCATCTTAATCCCTAACTCCATAATTTTGGACTCTTTGGCCTCTACACTAAGCTTTGGGTATTGTGGGGGCTCGGATGGGTGACATTGTTAGCAAAGAGAGGAAAAGGTACTCATGATTTAAAATCCAGAAGAATTCAGAGAACACAGATTGCTCAGATTGTAAAAAATGTATTTGTGGAATGGCAGATAAATAAGAGTCATGCATGTGCTCCTGACAAGATAAACACAGGGCTTTCAGTATTGAAGGGCCCGAGCTGGAGAAGGGGAGTGCACAGATACTACAGTAGTCTGACAGAGAGGCCACTGCAGCTTTCCTTCCCTGCATGATGGATGTCAGTACAGAGGGTTTGGGGAGTCTGAACAGAAGCCCTTTCCCAGCCCTTTCTCAGTAGGAGTGTCAGGATCCAGAGGGTGACTGTAGGGACTGAAGGGCGAGTCTTCAGCAGCTAGGCAGAGCTTTCTATGACTGAGCATTGGTCAGGACAGACAGCAAGATTCTGTTCTCTGTGTCAGGTGGATGAGAACTCCAGAAGCAATGTGGGAGTGAGGGGGAAGTCCCTGGTCCAGCAAACGGGTCTGGCTCCAGTCTCTCCTCTGCTGTTGTCAGAATGAATGCCCCATTCCTGCTCCAAAACTTCTCTTCCCAAGTTCATGCAGTCTGGGAAAAGAAGGGTGTCTTGAGTTGGCTGAGACTGTGCCTGTTATGAAAATGAAGCTAATAATAAACACACACACACACACACACACACACACTCACACACACACGTACCATCCTTTGCTTTCACACTCACCACTCACTCATAAGAGTCATCACCATTAACAATGTGTACAATATTTTCAGATGTTTCTTTCCTTTCATTGGCATGTACACACAAACTCTAAAAATGTCCAATGGGATTCATATATTCAGTCATCTACTAATCACCTGTGTGTCCATCTGTATCATCCATCATTTATCTACAACTCATTTTTACACTTGATGTAGCACAAACAGCTTTAATCTTTCTAGCCTTATCTCATTTTTAATAGCTGCCTAATATTCAATTTAATAGTGACACTATGATTTATTTTTTAATTTTTTGGTACTGGGGATTGAACTCAGGACCTTGCTTTGCTCTTGCAAGGCAGTTACGGTGCCACTGAGCTAAACCCCTGGTCCAACAGTATGATTTATGTATTTCTCCTCTTGATGGAAATTTGGTTGTTCACAGATTTTAATGTAAGTATGGCATTCCATTTTGTGACTATCATAATTTACTAAAGTATTCTACTATCGATGGATATTTAGGCTGCAAGAAATGTTTCCTATTATAAATAGTACTCAATCAACATCCCTAGAAATATAACTTTATAATGTTTTCTTTTTGATAGATTCATAAAATGAAGATTGAAGGGTCACAGGGTATTCAAATGTGGTATTTTATTAAATAATGCCAAATAGCTCCACAAAAGTTGCACAGTTGGTTGTTCATGCCAACAATCATGACTTTTTCTGTCGTAATACATTCTCCACAGCAGTTGATGCCAACACTATAGTAAATGTAAAAAATCAGTTTTTGGAAAAAAACTGTTTTATTGTTATCTACTTCCATATTCCTTTCATCAATAGTATGGCTGGGCATCCTTAGACAGTTTTACTTACCATTTGTACTTCTTACCTTTGTGTATTTTTAGCACCTTTAGGGAATTGGTTCCCCTTTTCTTTTGATTTCTCTGAATATTAATACACAGTCAGTTGTAAATATTTCCCCTTCCCTGTCTGCCACTTGTAATTTCATTTTGCTTAGTCTGGTTTTCATTGGAAATAAGTTTATAGTATTTTGTAGCCAAATATGTCATTTTGTCCCTTGTTTCCTTTTGTTTACTCTCAGTGTAAGATTACAGAAATATTCCTTTGTATTAATCCAACACAGTTTTGGTTTTTATTTTGGGGACAAGATAAGGATTGAACTCAGGGCCTCAGACATGCTATGCACACGCTGTACCACTGGGCTATAACCTCAGCCCCCAGTTTTTATTTTATTATTTATTTATTTATTACACGTAGGTCCTCGATTTAAGAGGAATTTATTTTTATTTGTGATATAAAGTAGCAATCTTTATTTTATTTTTTTACAAATGGGTATTCAATAGTTAATATTCTAAGTGCTTTTTTTTAAAAATCACCTTTTCCTCACTCGTTTGACATGCTTTATCATAGATTACAAACCTTAGTATACTTAAACTGATTTCTGTGCCACCTTTGTGCTGCACTGGTGGATTTGTCTGGTTCTGGACTCTTTTATTTTCAACATACTTGTAAATTAGGAGGCTTAAAGTTTCTCCTTGATGTTTCTGGGAGACAGAAGTGATGAGGTGAACTCTCCTTTCCCTTCCCAAAGGATAGAACACATTATTGGACATAGTGCCTTGGTTAGGAGAAAATTTGGATTGTCACACATTCAGGAGGAAATTATCATACTATTCAGCTAACTTGAGATTATGCAATCATTTTGAATGGGCAGAAAGTTCTCCCCAGAATTTTGATTCTCTCTGGTGTTCCTTATTTGCTTTCAGGATCAGATATCACCCTCCTAGCAGGGCAGGGAGAGGCCGGCATTGAAGCCGTTTAGTTTACTCTTCAGTTTTTGCTATGCTTTATCCTTTTCAGTCTCTGGCTCAGAGAAGGGAGCACTTGCCTTCTAAAGAGCTGTTCCTGTTAAATCTTCAGACCTTATAGGGCAGTGGGAAATTTCACATTCTCCCAGCAGGAGAGTAGAGACAGTGTAGGTGTAAATCTCAGGCAGCTGATTGTGGGAACCCATAAGCTCTAGCTTGTAAATAATTCACGTCAGTGCAGGGAATCTGAATATAAGGATGAAATGTCATTTATAACTCATAGGATGTTGGCTTGGCTGGGAACAACTTTCCAAGCCCTTCAACTCATTAGGCACTGCTAAGGAAGAGAGAATATAGATGATATAGAATAAACTCCCCACAGTAAGCCTATGACTGGTATAGACTAGTTAGCCATACTCAAACTGAAAATAAAACTTAAGGATATGCTCCACAATCACTCAGCTTTCTGTAAACCCACCTATTACGGGAGTTAAATTGGCTCTACCTTGTTATCCCAAGTTGCTTCCTGGACCACCCTTCACTGAAATTTCCAAGACCAGAAGGAGTATCAGCCAGGAAGTGATGTGAACTCACTGGCTGAAAAGAGAATATATAATGTTCCAATTAAGAACTTATCTCCCTGAAATTTTGGAGTCTCACATAGATGACTTGTGGAGAGACAAGATGGTCTTTGTAAAGAGCTCCTTTTCTTTTCTTATTAAACATTGATTGACTATGGAAGAAATTCAATTTCCAAATAGAGTTCAGTTCTCATTCCTAAGGTGTTCGGTAACAAGGCTTTTGCTTTTTGTTTGTTTTTTTCCAGTTTTGGTATGAAGACTGTGAACATCTTCAGAGCAGATGTGTGGCAGAGCCGTGCCCTGCCCTTGCTGCTGGTTGCTGAAACTTCACAGTTGATGTTTTGGGGTGTTCTTTGAGTGAGGTTGGATATGTTGTAAGACACAAGAAGCCTACGGGAAAGGAAAGAGTTTTTTTTGCCTGTGAAAGGAAAAATGAAACTAATATGCCCTCTGGTCTCATGATAAGCTTCTAAAACATTTCCAGTCAATTGTACACTTTTTTGATACACAAAGACCCTAATGAATCCCTGTTTTAATCACTTGGGAAATAATGAACTCAGAGAAGGGCTGAGCTTCCTTGGACTTCTTTCCAAGAAATTTGTTGATGAACAGACCAGAAGGGATTCACAAGTCTGCATCCTGGAAGGTCCCATGTCCCTGTCTCTGAGGTGATTGATTAGCAGCCTGTGGCTCTAGCTGAGGCAGTCCCCTCCTGCCTCAAGGAGAGGACAGGTAGATGGATTTCTCTGCAGAGGTGCTCTGTTAAGGACAAATATTGTCTTCTGTCCTGATCTGCATTTTACCAAGTAATTGGAAGGCTCCCCAGTATCCACACTCTCCAAGGTGATTGCACATTGATTGTCTGATGCCACGTCCTGGTACATTTTTGAAATCGCTAAGGCTATCCTTCGCCCTCCTTCAGAGTTATGTTAGGCTTACCCCATTCTAATCTCTCTCATGTCCTGCTATGATTCTTCAGTAACAGTAATCACCAAGAAAAGAATCAATAGGTTGAAGTAACATGAATATGGCAGTCATTTCCAAAATGGAAGATGGTATAGCTATAGTCACAGTTTTCTGAATTTTTTCAATCTTTGTATGTGGGCTACTCTTTATTAAATAATTTAATTTGTTTAAAATAGATAATATTCATATATATA
>NW_022900942.1:10457010-10459050 GCF_012274545.1 Fukomys damarensis | reverse complement strand
ATATTCAAGGCCATGTGTCAGAAAAAAGTAAAGTAAAAAGACAACTAATGTTTTATTGAGTTATCAAAAATAACTTCTGAAACCTAATTGCTGGATTTTCAGTACCGATGTGCAATATGGATATGCTGGATTTTCAGTGTCAAAAACAGATTTCCAGAGAACTTTGAGAAAGAAATTTTCTTGTTAATTTAAGGACACTAGCTTGAACAACTTTCAGGCTTGTTTTGTTTTTAAAATACAAAAAGTCAAAGTCACGTGAGTTATCAAAAAGACCTGTGACCAGTGTGGCTTTAGAATTTTAGTAGGATTAGAGTATCTAGATCACTGCCCAACTTTTTTTACTTTTCAAAAATATATTTGACAACATGCTAACAAAATTTCCTCAACTCACTGCCGAGGACATTGGTTCAGCAGAGGTCACAACTCATATACAGTAAGTTTTGTGGTTTTCATCCTGATTTTTAGACTCCTGAGAAAACATATTGAATGATATTTGATTGAAGGACCATATAAACAGCAACTTCCTATTAATGGAAACCAGTCAAGGATGTGGCCATTGTGATGACAGGGAGCCTGGAGTTAAGTCTGTCTTTCTCAGAAAGGGAAAAGAAACAAATAGTAAATTGAATTTATGACCCCCAAACAACTATCCTCTTACACGATGAAGCTAAAGTATTTGTAGATGTATTTTTAGGCAATGAAAAACCATTTTCTTAAAAGATATTGGCAAATGAGAACATAGTTAAGACGGGTGTTTATTCTTCCTGTGGATGATGGCTCTCCCTGGTAGCAAATCATGTGAACAGAGAGGGACATTATGTTTTTCATATTGTCATGGGGCCCAGAGCCACGGGGACTCAACATTACTCACTATTAATTGGGTGAGGACATTTTCCCCTTCCTAATCCCCCCAAACTAATTCAGGATGGAGTTTCTTCTGAGTTAGAATGAGGGGTCATTCTTAGGGCCTGAACTTGACTGATTATGGGGAAAACTGGATTAGCTTCTTCTTCCCCTGAGAATTAAGTTGAGCTACAGTATACATTTGGCCATCCTTCAGTTTCAAAGATAGAGCTACTTGGGTTGCCTCACATTTGCATTTTAATAGTCTACCTGCTAATAGGCCTCTTAGCTCGAGACAGTCAAGAATTGAGGCGAAAGGAGAAAGATGGGATTTAATGCTGCTAAAGTTTCTATTGTAGTTACAAAGAGGTGGAATTGGTGTGTTTAATTATTGTTGAAATATATGTCATTGCTTCTTAACTACCAAATCAGGTTCTGTCTCTCTTTCTTTAAATTCCAAATTGTCTTCAATATGCAACTTTGGTAATTAGAGAGCCACTCTGTGCATCATTCACAGATGAGTAAGAATGTTTAAATAATTAGATTAAAATAAAATACGCTTAAGTCAGATCTGTTCTGTTTGATGAAGTCATGTTTTCATGCTACAATACAATCATCGGGAAGCATTTGTATGGGTGGAAGCCAAGGAGGATTTCTTACTGGGCTGAGAGGCAGGTGATTAAAGAGAATTACTGAAATGCTGGGCGTAGTTTATGCCTTCCTCTACTTCTGCACTTGCCCTACCTTTGAAACAGAGGTTAATTGGGCTATTATCTGGGCACTAACAAAAGTAAAACTGAGTTGGAGATGATGGAACAGAAATAAATATTGGGAATCATTCTGGGTCCTAATTCCAGAACTTTCCAGTTGTAGAATCATTGGGCCCTATATATTCTGCACAACCCATCAGTAGTAGCTGTGAGAGGTTTATTTCTAAAAGTAAATTTGAAGAAATCCAGTGAGTTCTTAAGGGGTGTCTTGACAGTGTGGACAGAATTGTTTTCATAATCAAGGTTCATAGGATGTGAAGTCCACTAGAACACGTGGGCTTCCTCACAGAGTCTGAACTTGGAGTGTCTTTGCACTGTTTGGGTTTACCATGAGTTAGTTTGGTTTTTCTGCAAATGTGGCTAGTATAACTAAAATAAAACAGACAAGCAAACAAAAAAAAAAAAAAAAAAAAAAAAAAAAAAAAAA
>NW_022900942.1:10431124-10456915 GCF_012274545.1 Fukomys damarensis | reverse complement strand
AAAGAAAGAAAAGAAATCAGGGTCAGGTCCCATGAGGAGCTTCCACAAATATTTAAAGCTTTCAGTTGCTGAAAAACAGGTATAATTCCTAATAGTAGTGCTTTACTGTACAGCATTATATGTAAAACCAGAAACCTCAAGAAGTACATATAAGTAGGTTCTTTCTGAGAAAGTAGGTTTCATTAACTTGAAAAATACTAGATGAAACAAAAATGTATAGTGATAGTACTTGGGGGACCGCCTCTGTGATTCTGAGTGGCAATTTTCCTTTGGCTTCTGCCATGACACAGGTCTGACTGCTAACTCCAAGGTGGCAGCAAGGAGGGAACCTAAGAGACATGTGGAAGGTCTCTCATCCAGAAGGGAAGTCGACCAGTTCTCTAACCTGAGGTCAGGAAGGATAAGAAGAAAGGTGAGAGGAAATCCAACACTTCTGTCCTTGCTTTGCTCTTTCATGTGAAGCCCCGGGGGTTCTGGTGGGGACACGACAGAAATATCCAGATGGCTGTAACGCCCCCCAAGAACATTGGGACTAATGTCAATTTCCCATATACAATGTAGTTTAAGTAGACTGTAGGCCAGTAGGAGAAGCCCGAAATTAGCAAATCACCAAGAATATCCAAAAGAGGCTACACTTGTGAGAAGAGTGGAACTCTGACATTTCTATAGACGTGTTCATGCCTGGTTTAGAAAAGGACAATTAAAAATCTTCTCTGGGATTAATCGTTCGAAATATCTAACCTCATGCAGGCTCTGGAGAATTCCACTGTACACAGTATTAAAGTTTTAGTATTATTATGCAAGCAATTCTGAGCTTGTGGACCCTGAGAGCATCTCTGGGAGCTTCCCAGACATTGAGACACTTGACAATGTTGGAATTGAGAGAAAGAGAGCACAATGCACAGGGCTTTGTGATTGGAAGTAAACACCCAAGGCCTAGACTTCTTGTGGAGACCACTGTTGCTCTCAGCAGTTCAATACTCGCTCAGACCCTCCAACCCTTAATCCCCCACCCCTGAACCCATGCTAAAAAGTTGCAATGATGGCTACACAGGAGAAGCTACAGGCATCTGATGTTTTTTCTTCTTACTTGAGGGTCACTGGCAAGAGAACAGGGAGGAAAGGCAACTCCAAGCATGTCCCAGCTCGTGTCATCAAAGCTGCTGTTGGGCTGGGGATTTAGCTCAGTGGTGCTGGTGCTGCCGCCTGTCTCACAAGTTCAAGGACCTGAGTTAGATCTCTGGTACCAAAAAAAAAACAACCTGCTGTTTATATTCATTACACATTTAACTTGCAAGTTTGTTGCTACTGTTGCTGTTAATCAATGAAACCTGAGCTGGTAGAACCCCTTTAAAGAACATTCTTGTAGTTCCTCAGAATATTATGCAGAATTACCATGTCACCTAGAAATACTATTCCTAAGGAAAAGGAAAACTTGTATGTAAATGATCACAGCAGCCTTATTCGTTAACAGTCCAAAAGTGGAAGAGACTTAAACTCCCATAAACTAATGAATGGATAAACAAAATGTGCTATAGTCTTACAGTATTCAGAAAAAAAAGGATAAAATACTGTCAAGGTCTGATACAGGCTTCTAGAAAGATGAACTTCAAACCACATAGGCTGGCATGAGAGAGCCATAGAAGATCACATGCTTTGTGATTCAATTTATATGAAATGTCCAGAATAAGTGAAATCAGAGATAGAACAGAGTAGGAGTTGCCAGGGCTTATGGAAGGTGGGAATAAGGAGTGAATATGGGGTATGGGGTGATGAAAATATCCTAAAATTAGATATAATACTCTGTGAGTATATTAAAATCCACTGAATTGAATACTTAATGCACATTTTATAGTATGTAAATCATATCTCAACCTATTATTAAGAAACAATTTGTTTTTTAGTTTGTTAAAACAGGACCTGAGAATTTAATAGAGAAAAGATGGAGTTGTCATGAAATTGAGCTCAGTAAGTTTTGCTGAAAGATCAGTTGTAAAAATTAAATGTACTAACTCCCCACAATGAATGGGATCATTATGGACTGCAAATATGTATTAATAAAATTTAAATTCTACTCTTTATGAGAAAATAGAATCTATTTTTCTTACAAGTTCCAAAATGTTAATAGACTTTTTCTTCCCACACATAGCTTCTCAGAGCTTTTACTTGAATGTCAACATGCTTGGTGAGTATCCAAAGTTCAGTGTTCTCTGGACCTCTGTGATCTTAGAGAATTTGGGGTGGGTCTCTTAGCGTTCAGAGAAATCAGTTAGAGCTGCTGTTCTTTCTTGACTTCAAGAGCAAAAAGAGGCTCTGCTGATATGCAAAGAGAAACAACTTGGAAACAGAGTTAGGAGATAAACGCAGAATAAAACCACTTCATTAAAAAAAAACCTGAATAAGAAGCAGCCCCACATGAGCCTTCTTGGGTGAATGTTGTGGCAGGAACATATCACAAACCACATCCCTGTCCTCCTAAGGATTCTGAGGCCTGTGTAATGTGTGGTGTAGCACATAGGCAGGGGGGCTTAGAGATGTCACCTTACTGAAAGCCAGACTTAAGAGGGCAATGGCGTGAAGATCTGGCCTGGGATGTCTCCTTGCTTCCATGCTCTTTTCTTTAAATGTTGCAACTGGAAAATATATTGGAAGAAATGGCCTTGGCTGAAGCCCTTTTCAGGAGAAAACAATAAGGGAACACAATATCTGTGTTGGTGTTCCTTCTGTTCTCAAAACTGACTTTTGATTGACTTAAGTATTTCTATCTTGATAAATGAAATTAACTTATTGCCTATAAATTTCAAGCATACAAAGAAAGGAGAAAGAAAAGTCCTGATTCTTTTTATTAATGAAGATACTTTCATTTTAGTAATAGGCTTTGGAATGGAGGAGAAACATGATCAAATTAGTTAATGGTATCTATCTTTTAGGTTTCAAATCTGTTATTCAGTTTGATACAACACCTTACTTCAAAAGAAAATTTGATTATTTTATCTGAGCCTCATTCAGTAATACAGAAATGAAGATCATTCATAGTTGTAAACTGATTTTGGCTACCAGGTATGAAATCTCTGGATAAGCAATTGGGTATGGCTTCAGATCACCCACATGAGCCCATTTATAATCATCTACTGATTATGTCAAAATAAGTAGTAAATACAATCAGTAAGATTTTTATTAATGACAATGTTTTATTAGGGGTGTCTATGTCAGAACAAAGAATGAAACATTTTTTTCGTGGCCTAAAATTTCATAAGTAATCTCTTGATTATACATACAAGCAGAAACAACATTATTATTATTTTTTCTTTTTTTTTTTGGTACTGGGGATGGAACTCAGGTCCTTGTGCTTGCAAGGCTGCCCACCGAACCGCTGAACTATATCCCTGGCTCACAACATTATTATTTTTTTTGTTTACCAGAACTCAAGCATAAATTTAAACACAAGTTTGATGAACAGTGTAAAGTTCATTGGAGGAGAGGATAGTGTTCTTTGTCATGTGAGTATTATGATTCAGTTTAGGAACTTCATAGTAGCACTGTCCTTGCAAGGAGTGAGAACTCTTTCTCTAACTGACAGGACAGGTGAGATCTCTAAAACTTTTAGAAGCACCCCAGTATATTTATTTATCATTCTGCCTAATTCTAGTGTCTTTCCAAGTCTTGTGGCATAATAATGGAATGATTTCATTGTGATAAATGATTAAGCGTAAAACATAGCACAACAGGTACATTTATCTTAAAAGAGTCAGGATTGAATTAATGATATTTTGCTAACCTCATTATTTCTGTGTGACTTAAAGCCAGGAGGAATGAAAACCAGTGTTTCTGGGTTGTGCTGTGAGCAGGTGGTGTTTCTTAGTGGTACAACCAAAGTTAGAGAGGAAGAGGGATACAGTGTTCAAATAAATTTGGGAAATGATGAGTTAAACAACTTTCTTTATTGCAAGACATCTCAGAGCTTTTTTTTTTTTTTTGACACGGGGGATCGAACTCAGGACCTTGTGCTTGTGAAGCAGGCATTGGGACCACTGAGCTAAATCCCCAGCCTGTCAGAGCCTTTGATCAATATACATTGAGAATATCCAAGAAAAACATAGAGCACATAGTGTTTTCCAAAATTAGTTATTCCAGAAATGTTCTCTCTCTCTTTATCCTTCACTCTCATTTTTGCCTTTTAATTCCACATAGGGCAGCTGTCGTGATTAGTGTTTGATTGAATGACTTGTAAGAAATCATGGTTTAGATTATGACCCAGACTTTTTTTATCAAGGTCAGTGACCATGAAACAAAAAATGTCTGATTGTGTGCAAAAGTGAACTTCTAACTACTTAGGTCCCCTCTTATTTGATATCTCACAGTGATACCCTGCTTTCTGCCCTGCCAAGGATAGTTACTGACCATAACCACTTGTTGTCTTGCTATATCTTCAGGTTCACAGCCAAAGTTCAGATGTCACTTTTGATGGTTAACAGTGAATGTGGTGATTCCCGAAGCTCTGTCCACCTTGTCCCAGCAGCACCTGTACCTCAGTGGATTAGGCAGGCACACCAATGTGACAATTTCCAAATCTAAGTGATTTTTCACAACCAGAGCTTCTTTTTTTGTGTCAAATACCTCTCTACTGTGACACTGTATCTTATCATTTCCAGGACTCAGACGCAGGTGCAGTTTCCTTGGACAGGGCCTTCTAGTGGAAGAGAGGAAGGACAAGGGGAAGAACCAAACCACCCCATCACCTCTGCAGCTTCTACACAAACGTGCTACATGTCATGTTGCCCACATAAGGCCAAAGCAAGCCACAGGCCAGGTCTGACCATAGGTCAGCTCCAGTAAGTCACATGGCAATGGCAGCACACCATCTCTTGCAGAGAAGGAAGAATATGAAAGATAATGAAAATTTGCGCTCCCAGCCTGAACATTCTATGTATAGCAAAGCATGTTATGTATATTAATGGGATCTACTATCTGTTTTTGGATTTTTTTTTGTCTGTGCATAAGAGATGTCATTCCAGATACCAAATTTATTCCCAAAGTCTACTTAGAAGCCTGAACTCATTGAACAGCCAATTACCATCTGCAGTCATGTGAAAGTTCTACTAAATAAAACCTCCTTGAAGCATAATACGTAATGAAAGGTAGTGATCTGATCAGAAACATAGACCTTGAGCAAGTGAACACTGGTCAAAAGAAGAGAAAAAGTCTCACTCTACCCCTGCTGGGAAGGGCATAGGAAGGGATTCCCGCATTTATACATCCTAGATTGGTTCAGTAGATGCATTAATGACTGGCATTTATGTTGTATGAACTAATGGGAATTAGCCATATTCTAAAACATTTTTCTATTGGCTACTGAAACTTTACTGTCACATGACTTATTAATAAGTGTTGCTTTTCTTGTCAACATTTTATGGTTTAATGGCAAACTTGAGTGTAAGCTTATCAGCTTGATTTCTTGGTGAAATGATAGATGAAACTGTAGGAAACTCTCAGCATATGGGCAGGAAGCAGCTGGTGAAGAAAAGCTGGAGTAGGACCCAGAAACTGAATCCTCTTTTGGTTATTCAGGTCATGCAATCCAATCCATTCCTATGTTGCTGAAATTCTTTCATCAGCAAGTTAATTTCCAACCTGAAAAAGATGGGAGACATCCAGAGCAAAGGATGGAGGAAAAATGGACTATCCCTAGGGTGAGGTTGTCTGCCTTCTTGATCTTGCTGTTTCTCAGGCCTGCTGTCGGACTGCCATGGACTGGTTGCCCTCAGATGTTTGAGCTGTTGTATTTCCATTGCCTTTGCTGATTTCCTGTTACATTCTTACTGTATCCCAGGTATTATCAGAGCTTTTGTAGAAGGGCTGGAGACTCCAGCAAGACACATAGCTATGGGTCAATTCAAACACTATCATATAAAGCATCTGCTTACTTAGGTATCAACTGGTGCAATTTATAAAGTGTTACAAGGACTTCAAATCCACTTATAACTATTCCAAATGAAATTCACAAAACCAGCTTTTAAAACCTTCTATAAGGACTTTGTTTAAGACCAGAGAAGGTGAAAGACTTCATCTTTTAAATGTGGAGAACAAGAAGGATGGATGAAAGTGAAGGTGAATGGTGGAAGAGAAAGAAGAGGGAAAAAAGAAATAAGGAGGGAAGGAAGGAAGAAAAAGAAAGAGAGAGAGAGAAGGAGAAAGGCAACAGAGCAAGACAGAGGGGATGATGCCAAGCTCTCCTACTGTCTTTTCCTCTAGTCAGAAGTACACAGCGTGAAGGCCTGTAAAGTGCAGGAGGGGACCTTAGCCTGTCCTTAGAGGGTAGAAGGGGACTTTCTAGGACTTTTCTTTTTGTGTCACGACATTAAACTTACTGATATACAACTAGGTCCTACACTTTCCCTTCAGAAGCTCTTGATCAGCCTGCAGAGTCAGGATGTGGGAGGTAGGGGCAATTTGGTGGTTTGTAGGAACATAGACAAGCAGGGCTACTTCTCTGCCCTGACCCAGAGTTAGGAACTGTAAACCTAATGTGGCAGATACTTCCTTCTGTGGTTATTTCCCTTTGGTTACCCAGCTCCTTTTATGCAGAGCCTTTTTAAATGGTCCCAGCTGATCTGAGCCCTGCTGTGGGAAACCAGGGAGGAGCTGTCTGCCCAGGCAGTACCAGTGAGAGCTCTCCTGGAAGACAGCATCTCTAAGTCTCTGCAGAAGCAGAGCTGATGTTGCAACATCTGGGACTCCATCCTCATGGAGTTTTTCTCTTCATTGACAAACCTGGGAGGATCATGTTATTATTTTCCAAAAGCAGATGGAGTTTTCCCCAATACATACAGAGTTTTTCAGATCATTCTTTGACTCGATGATGTGACGTGAGAACGCATAGCCAAGTCTCTGTAATCTAAGTTCGGGGGCTGGTGGCAAGATGTTTTTGTGAACTTTAAAAATAAATTCAGTCTTCCCGAATAAAAATAATATTACTATCTAAACTTTGGAAAGAGAAGAAAGTGTACTTCTTTTTACACTGTAAGCACAGTAGATAAAATGTTCCCCATCAAAGTTTTCAGCAAGTTTCCTGTAGCCATGGGTGTCTGTCATTTCTTTCACTGAATTTCAAGTATAGGTTTCCTGAGTTGTGCATTTAATTGTTCAAGGGAGAGACTGTGATTGCAGGATGAAAGGCTGAATAAATGAGGTTGCATTAGATCCCCCTAGAAGAGGCCCACATGCCAAGATAGTCATCACATCATGGAAACAGTGACCATTAGACACTCAGCTGCTTGGAACTCGGAACTCTCTTGTAGGGATTTTTGTGCATCTTCCATTTTTTGTACTGGTACAAAGGGAGTAGAACTGGTGCTTAATGATACTTGTGCACATTCAACAAATACGTGTTGTCCATCTCCACAGTATAGATGGCTTTTTGCAAGTACCCAATGAAGACATCTACACAGTTTTGAAAATTGGACTGTAGAAGCTTCTGATGGCCAGAGAACGGTGCTGGAAATTGAGTAAAAATGCCCAGAATAGTGCTTATTATGATCAAAATATAATACATACCTAATAAAATATTCATAACTATTTTCAGAAGTGTGCTAAGACACAGAAATGAACAACATGGTCTTGTCTGCAGTGAGGTTTATTCTCCAGCTGGAGACAAGAGTCATTCTCCAGAGAAGAGTGAGCAGGGGTGAATATATTTCAAATCAAGGTCATGGATGTGGACGAGGCATGAAGATACAGAGGGCACAGAGAAGCAGAGGGAACCCTGAGATCTGCTGAGGGGCAGAATCCCATTTTCAGCAGATGCCAAATTTTGGTAGTAGGTGGTTGTTGAAGTACACAGATGTGGGATGACACCTAAAATTCTCAATCTTTGTTTTCCAAAGCTGATCATTTAGAGAAACAGAAATCAAGAAGACACAGACTAAAAATTAACCCTCAATTCCTCCACAGTCCTTCAGTCTTCCAGCTAAAGAAAGACGGTGACCATTTCCAGAAGGAGAGAACAACCCTTTTCTGTGACTGTTAAGATTGGTGCTGAGAAAGGATGTAGGGAAACATTTTCTGTACTGTGCCTTTGGCATAAAATGAAGTACAGATTCTTTTGTTTCCAAAATATAGATATTATAGATAGTATTATTTTGATTCAGGAGACTGAGTTTATGTTTTCTTTGTTTTTCTTTTTTTGAGACAGGGTCTCACTATGTAGTTGAGACTGACGTGGAACTCACTATGTAGCCCAGGCTGGTCTCTAACTCACAGCGACCCTCCTACAACATGGGCAGGATTACAGGAAGGCTGAAGCCAAAGGTATGAATTTTCAATGTAAGAAAACAAGCACTGGTCTCTGGAAGAGGTGGCTGCATCTTGGGGTCCTCTAAGTGCAGTTCTCTGGCGATTAAGCATTGAAAACTGGATTTTGATTCCAAGCAGCTTTATAAATTGACTGAGCAGAAGACCTAAATGAAGGCAAGTGGTGTGAAGTTCAGCAGATTTTAGATACTTAATTTCACCCTGTTAGGAGCATCACCTATACCTCTGCCTGACACATTTAGCGCATCTGCTGAAAATTCTTTAAAAAAAAGTTAAACCATGTAGCGTGTTAGGCCAGCTTTGTCCTCCAGCCAGAAGAATGTGCCATCGCTACATTAGCAGGACAATGCATGAAATAATAGAAAACAAAATGGATTCAGTGGCTGTCTTCAGTATTTTTTCACCCTTTTTGAGTACCCTCCCTTCATCCTCCTGCCCAACACTTCCCTCCTCATTTAGACCTCTTTCCCTTGAACTCCTGTATGAACTGGTTCTGGACTGAAGCATTTATGACTAGAAGATGATGTGGAGAATTGCCACCCACTCAGGGAAAGGGACATTAAAAAGATTACTTCTTGGTGTGCGCACTGTGCTTAGTACAGCACCATAACCATATGTAGTTGTTTTAAAATGCCATTTGGCAATTTTTATTATGTCACTCTGCATTCTTTTGTCAATCGGGCTCCTCCCATGCCTATTATGAGGTGTGAGAATTAAAGATCCCACAATTTATGGGCTGAGGAACAGTGGGTTAATTAATAAGCTACTGGTCTCTTATCAGAGCCTTTACTAAATTAGCCCATTTTCTCTATAGGTCTTCTCTATTTAGAGAATTAGTCCTTCTGAAGAAAGGATTTTTATTGTTGTTGTTGTTGTTGTTGCTTTATTAGAGACTCTAGCTGCTGTATTTAAGGGTTAGTGATAGCTTAAGGGATTTTGCTTTTTATTCTTGCTGCTATGTTTAAGGGTTAGTGATAGCTTAAGGGTTTTTTTGCTTTTCTTATTTTTCAACCCTTAAAAATAGAATAAGCCCCATTTTTTTCCTATAAAGAGAAAGATTTTATTTAATTTATCAAAGAAAAGGGGACTTTTCAAGCTGGTCAAAGTTATATCCACTTAGGGGTTACAAAGACAGCACTTGTATTCCTGAGTCCAAATTAAGCAGGACAAGCTTCTTCCTGCCAGGGGTCTGTAGTGCCACAGCTGGCGTGGAGCAGGGCTGCATGCCGACTGGATGCTTCTGAAGTGACAGCAGGTGCAGTCCTTGGAAGTTAGAGCAAGGTTAACAGCGATTATTGCTAAACTCTGAGGAGTGCATGTCAGAAACTAGCCTTGTCTCTTTAAGAATGGGTTTGGAAGGCTGGAGGATTATGGGCAGCTGTCCTCTTCTCACTTGGCTGGAAGAATTGGGTTTGCTCTTCCCCCGCTCAACACTCCCTGGCTTTCAGATCTTTCATTTCAGTTTGCTTGTGAAGTTCATCCCTGCTTTTGGTTTCTCTTTCTACACTCTTACTACACTTTTGATCCACTTCAGGCCAGACCTGTTTTCTGTGTTTTAGCTGTGCAGTTCCAGCTCTCAGTGTTCTCCAGCTCCCATGCAGGCATCCGTATTCCAAGAAGTTCAATGATGGAAAGATTCTTCTCCTGGCACCCTGTGGTAGCTTCACTATATGGGCCTCACCAAGCTACACATTATGTGGACACTAGGTTCCTCCAAATTCTTTTCCCTGTCTCCTCACTCCTGCAAGACACTAATGATTATGCAATCTCACTTGGCAGCCCTGGAGCCATCCTTGATCATCCTGTGGCCCCCTGCATTAGCCTTTCCTGTTTTACTCACACCCTCCAAATGCATGATAATATCTCTACAAACTGCGAGAGAAGTTTTCCTAGTCAGCATAAAGTCACTGACTCCTAGGATGTGTAATTTTCATGCCTTGTATCCATCTCCAACTCTGTGATTTCTGTTTCTGTTAATGGCATCTCCAGCTTCTAGTTAGCCACCACCATCATTCACTCATCCATCTCCTTTCCTTCCATTCCTGCAGGCTCTGACCTCAAGATTTATACTCTTTCCTCCCCTGTTTTAATGTCTCAGGCTCTGCTCTAACTCATACCCTCAAATGCTACTGATGGAGTATAAGACTGCAGTGGGCACTTGTTGATGGTCTCTCTACCCGCCAGGTATTTCAACAGCATCACCCGATGCCCATTGCTAAAGCACGTCACTCGAGTGCTAAGACAACCCTCAGACCTTCAACTACACTCAGTGCTTACAAAATGAAGTCTAAGTACTTCAAATTGCTGACTGAGTCCTAGGCATCTGGCCCACATCTGCTTTGTAGCCCTGTCAAAACCCTTTCACCTTCACCTAGCTTCTTTTGGTTCCTGGGGACTGCTTTAATGTTTCTCCTATAACATCCTTTCCTAACTGCAGTCTTTCTGCCTAGGACACTCAGCTCTCCTACCTCCATTCCACGCAGAGGCATTTCCTGGTCCCCAGAGAGGCTGCTCTTCTGGGCTTCTGTAGCCCATGGACATCCTGGAGACACTTGTCATGGTGGTCTCCACTTGCCATGTGGTGATTTGTGTTTTTAGGTGCCTCATCTTTTTGTCAACTCTAGGCTTGGTGAGTCAAGGGCCTTGTCTTCTTAATGCATGTGTATTTCACTTATTGTATGAACTTCCTTCACTATGGTGAGCTCTGAAAAATGATTTATTTCATCCTGTTGGAAGAAAGAAGAGAAGCCTGTTCAGAGACTGCCTATGAAGGGAGGGCTATATGTATCATTTATCTGCAAAAATCCTTATGAGAGTTTTCTTCTGGTCTAAGGCTTGAATGGGCACATTAGAATTAGGAGGACATATGAGTGACCTATAAAATATTAGTCTACTTTGTGTATAATTTTTTTAGTGATTTTTTTGTTATTACTGTATATATCTCTTTTGACAATTCCTTTGAGGAGGAAAGATAAACACAAAATTTTGAGAATTTCTGGTGGCCAAAATGCTCCTAAAATGTCAGCTAGTAGAATTAGTGTAAGAGCCATTACAATAACCTAAGTATTCTGCCGTTGAGTATAATTTGCATAATTCTAGAGTGGAATGTGAGCTTTCAGAAAAAAAAAACTAATAAGATCAATGCTTATTATTTTATTTTTTGATTGCTTTTGAAAATTATATTGGTGTTGCTTTGTATGAATAGGTTTCTATGAGTAAATTATGATAAAAACTCAAACCCCTCATAAATTAAATGTTTTTTTCCTGCTTTGGTATACAAGACTTTCCATTAAGCTAGCCCCATATAATATACCTTGGATGTGTTCAAGAAAGCCCTGTAAATTATAGTAAGTATTTAAAATGGTAAGTAGACATTGGAAAAGGCCACATTAGGATTAATGAATGAAGGGTTGATACTGAAAATGCACTTGTAAATAAATAACATGAAAAGTAAAGATGACACATTGTTAGGTTAGAGTTACAAGTAGAGTCTGACAATAAATTCCTGGGTGGCAACAGTGTTCATGGAACTTCAGTGTCTTTGTAGGAGCACTTCTGATTTTGTCTGAGCCTACACTTCTCAGTTTTATCCAGTTTGTGTTCATGTCCAAGACTTTTCCTAAACCTTGATTTTGGATTCAGGAAGGACTGAGTTTTCTATCCTCAGCTGTCCACCCTTTCTTGCCAGCATTCACAGTTTGCTCACCCAGCCACTGGAGACACGAAAAGATGGAGCTGGCTTCATGGTGGGCGATTATATTTTCTTTCAATGCTCCAAGATGAAAGGCTTTGGGAGAGAAAGAGGAAGTAGGAGGCACATTACTCAAGACAAAAGGAGAGCAAAGAAATGAACACACAGGCAGGGCATGCTTTAAATACATGTGCTTCTTCCTCACAGGGTTTGGAACAGTGAACTGGGCTTTAAGAGGAATGCAAAAGAGAACAGTGCATATTTGGACTGTTATTTAAGAATTTATGTGGCCTTGATGGAATTGAATGGAAACATTTAGAAAAATATCTCAGATATATTATAGCGCGAAGTTTAATTAGCACTTTCCTTAGGAATATCAGCTTTCAACTTTATAAACTGTTTTCTTAAATTATCTATACATATAAATGAATATGCACAAGTTATGTGATGACAGGAGAAAGATTTCCTTCATTTGCTGTAGCACCCAAGTGTGTACAGCTTCAATTATGTGATCTGTAATACCTGTTAGATTTCTCATGTGCTAAAGATAACTTCAACTTGAACCACTAGACACGTGTTTTTAGCACTGATGCAGAGCTGCTTCGCTCAGGTTAAGTGGTGAGAATCTGTAGAAGAATGAGGGTTAGGCTCCATATCCTGAAAAGAGTAACGTTGATAGAAAAGTGTGGTGTTATGTAAAGATCTGAAAGTAAATGTGAAGCTCTCAAAAACCATGAGACTCTCTAGATTTGAAAAGATGGTTAGTGTTCTGCTTCTTCTAAGAGCATGTGCCTGAATAACCCGCACAGAAAACAATGGTAAAGTCTGGACAAATGATAGCAAACCAACTCCTTGAAGGCACTGGAGGATGATGAAAGGCAACAGAAACTGAAGTCAACCCTCAAGTGAGGAGAATCCAGGGGGTACCATTTACATGTGTGTGTTTGTTTGTTTGTTTGTTTATGGTACTCCCAGCATCTCTAGAATGGTCAACTCACGGTGTATAGTCTAGTGAAGAAGTTACTAATAAAAATTTACTAGTCATGTCCAAAAACCAGGATATTTGACCCAGAGTCAAGAGAAATTGACCCTGATACAATGTAGATGTTGGATTTAGCCGTCAAGAATTTTAAAGCAAAATTTATAAACATTCAAGGACTTAAGGGAAAATATAATTGTAATAAATGAATGGGCTAGGAATCTCAGCTGACAAGTACAAACTCTGAAAATAAATTGGAAATTTATGATGGAAGAGTTTAATGTTAAAATAAATTGCTGTGTAGATAAAATAGTTATGGAGTTAGAAAATCATCAATAGATGTTAAAAACTAGGGTGTATAAGTTAGATGGAGAATAAAGGTATATCCTGGAAATCTCTCCCCACAAATTCCTTACTAATTACAAATGGAAAAACAGAATTTTATAGATCAGAGAACTCTATTTTAACAAGCAATCAAAGCAAACATTGCTGAGATTGGGACCCAGTGACATCACAAGTGACTCTTCATGTGATGCAGTGAGAAAGACACAGCACTGTGTAGCATTCCTGCCCCAAAGACATAATCTGAGTTTAACCGTGGGGCGCGCTCAACAGCCCTCACTTCAGCAGGGACATCTACAGAGAGGGTGTTCTGTGCTCTTCCAAATGATAATACAGTAGTATCTGGATTCATGAACTTTATTCTTTCCACAATTCTGGTCACAAACTGAAGTGGACAAGAATCGAATCAAATTCAATGGTTAGGTTCAATGTTGACTTTATGGAGAAATTTGATTTGGTTTCTGTCTGGTTTGTTTTGTGGGAAGAATCATGGCAAGAATTAAGTTCGTAAAATGAGGTGCCATTGTTATATAGAAAGACAAAGGCTCAGCAACTGTTCTGGATGAAATGAGACTGAACAGACCTGACAGCTAAGTGCATGTGGGACCCAGAACTGGGTGAGGAATTTAAAAGACATAGTTAGGGCAATTGATACTATTGTAATATAAGAAAGACTGCTCCAATGTCAAAGTTCTTAAGCTGATAATTGTACAGTGGCCATAACAGAAGGCTTTTGTTCTTAGTGAATACATACTTGGGTATTTTGGGTGTGAAAGACCCCAGTGTTGCCAGGTTACTCACATCTCTGTCTCTGTCTCTTTCTCTGTAAGGATAGAACAAATGTAGCAAAAGAAAAATTGGTGAATGTGGGTAAATAACATGGGAATATCCCTTTGTGTTAGTTACGTAAATTCTCTACAAGTTTGAATACTTGTAAAAGTAAAATATTATAAATAGAAATAAATGAATTAATATTTGATTTTATTTGAGTTTTTTTGTTTGCAAAACGAGTGACTGCCAAGTTTTTCCAGTTTTTGACCTACTATTTTGATATTCCACCCCTTTCTTGATACTATTGTTTTGCTTCAGGTTAAGACTCATCTTGCCTGTCAGAATCCTAATACTTCTGATAATTATTTTTTGTCTTCTGTATTCTTTCTTATTCTTCCATTCTAATAACTTGAATTTGTGTGCATATGAATTTTGAAATAATCTCAACATAAATCATTTGTTCTGATTCATCCAAAATAAAAATATTTTCATGCTGAAAGCAAAACAATCATATAGAAATGGTCACATTATGACTGTTGAATTCTTTCTCCTTACCTTTTGCCACTGTCTTTGGTCTTTGCTCCTTTGTATCTGGATCAGCATGTGACTGTCTTGCTTTCACCCATTTCACCAGTTGGGTTTATTTGAACTGTGGGCAGACATTCTGCTAATAAGTAATAAGTACCTGGAGTAATTGCCACAGAAAGCACCAGCAATGAATATTGTTTGTTTCAAAGATATTCCAGTGACCTTCACTGACAATACTCATGAGGACTTGTGGCTGTCATGTCCTCCGTCAGATGCTCCTCTGGCCCTCAACCAGGGTGGCACAACATAAAATGCATTCACCCAACAGCTATTTATTGTGTGCCCCTCACGTGCCCTAGGCTCTAGGGATACAGTAGGGAAGAGAAGAGAAAAGCATCTCGGTCCTTAGGGAACTTATATTTAATGAGAGAGCCACACAATAAATTAAAAAGTCGAATCAGAGTATGTTACCAAGTGATAGGTACTAAGGAGAAAAATAAGAAAGGAAAAGAGCATAAAAAATTCTGGCAAGGAAGGAGGCAGATTTTCAAGTATTCAGGGAAAGTGACATTTGAGTGAAAATGTGAAGGCAAAGGGAAGGGCAAGTGATATCTGGAATGCCAGGAAAGACGTGACCTAAGGGGAAGCCATTGAAGAAGTGGGTGTGGGGCATGGGAAGGTGGTCAGTTGGGGAGGTGGCTCACGTGGTGCTGGCAGACCATTGAACACACTGGCTTTTGCTTTGGATGAGATGGGAAGTGTTGGTGGCTTCTGAACAGAGGGCTGGTGTGATCTGAGTTCTGTGAGGCTCTTTCTGAGAACTGCTGAAAGTAAAGAAAAGGCTCTCTGCAAGAGGCAGGGAGATGGTAGGAAGTCACTGCCAGGATCTGGGTCTCCAGGCTGGGGGCTTGGGATAGGAATAATTGAAAAGGTGAGAAGTGCTTAGCTCTGGGTATATCTTGAAGGCAAAGCAAACAAGATTCTCCGGTTGATTCAACATACTCTGACAGTGAGGGGCAGGAGCTGTGACAATAACAAGGTGTTTGGTCTGAGTAGTTCAAGAACTAAGTCACCATTAACTACCAGAGGGAAGACAGGAAGGGAGGAAACCAGGAGCCCATCTTGGGAAAAGAATTTAAGATGCTTAGTAAATGTCCATGTGGGAATGTCAGTGCCATAGTTGGATTTTTAAGTCTAGGGCTTGGGCTGAGGTGTAGGCTGCAGATGTAAACTTGTTAGTCATCAGTACATAAGTGTTATTAATACATACAAGACTACACGAGATGGCTAAGAGAACCAATCCAGCTAAAAAGGAGAAAAGAGTAAAGACTAGGCCCTCGGCATGCCAAGTTTGGTCATGACTCCCACTAATCAGCAGTGTTCTAGGTGACAGCCGGGACAGTGTGCAAGACGAGGGCATTGACCTCAAATTATGGCCTTTTACTGAAGCTGACTTTATCCTCATTGCAGGGACCCAGAGCGGACTTCACAAGAACTCTCCTATCCCGAGGATGCCCTCTAAAAACCTTACAGTCAAAAAGGAGAAGCAAATCCTCAGGCACCCACTGTTGCCTTTGTGAACAGAGGCTCCTCTTGGGCTGTTTCTGAAAGCATTAGAGAAAGATAGAAAGTGGCATTTGAGTTGTCAACCAGGAAACCCCTAATTGCCTACAATTCCCAAATAGGCCCTCTCTAGGGCCACAGAGGCAAATCCAGTTGCCGGAGGTGATGGCCTCAGTCATTTGAGCTGGTCAGGGCAAGGTGACCCCAGAGCACTCGCCAATGCTGAGAGTGATTAGAATTTGCCACTTTTCCACATTCCTTTGGGGGACTGGATGTGGCTCACAAGTTTGGCATGTGAATGTGTGTCTGCAGATGTTCACTTGTCTCCCTCGCCCTTCAAAATGAAGCAAATGCACACAGATACAAGATGCAATTTGAGTGCTGAGCAGATTAAGTTAAAAAAATGCTCTCTGACCCCCTAGAGGCCCAGACGACAAACATATTTTTCCATTTAAGCAGGTACTTGTGCTGAGTTATTAGGAAAAATGCACTGAATATCTGTCTCACCTTCAGAGTCACCTTCATTCTGTCCCCATTGAACTACGCTAGTATTTATCTCATCAGAAATCTGGTACAACAAGTAACTCATTTGAAGAGGGCAAAATAGGATTCAGGGTTGAACATCATCAGCTTATTGACAGAATATATGTTCCATCAAGTGTCCCATTATCCCTTGAGTAGGTTTGCTTACACAGTAAACATAAATAGTTGTCCTGGGGAGTAATGTCCAACCCCTGGGGCTTTCTCCAGAAGAAAACTGACCTTATTTGGGCATCTGCTGGCTCTCATGAGGGAGGGGATTTAATTATCTCCCTCCTTCACAAGACCAGGCTCAAATGAGAAACCAGTCACCAAGCTGGACCACAATCCTTTCATCATTTCTGGTCGCTGAGGACAATGCATGACTCTTGCTTTTTATCTGGGGAACCTCCTCTTGAACAATGACATTGACCAGTTCAGAGGCAGGTTGATTTCTGTGGTTCTTGCTGAGGAGGTTAAGTCTTTCCATTTAATTCTAAGGCTGGTTTAGCTTGCCCCTGTGCTAAGGGTGTTGACAACACCCTTCTCATGCGTAAGCCTTTTGAATCTTGTGGGTCGTTGGTCACAAATGGTGACAACAGTCCTTTATCCTCCAAGCCACAGAGAAAACTCATGTGCCTTGGACTCCAAAGGCACATAGCATAGCCTCCATACTAAGCAGCCTATTTATTTTGATTAATGCTTTGCCAGAACTTCTTGGGGACTATTGTGCTGGGGAATGATGGGGATGGTGACACCACTAACATTGACAGAGGTCTCACACTGGGTCATTTTTAAGGAGCTTACTCACTCTTTCAAATATGTTATTGCAGATTTGTCTGTTGGTTAAAGCTTTCTACACATCCCTCCCATTTATCCTGAAGATTTATCCATCCAAGAGACAGATCCCTCCACAGTCCTGTGCCTTTTTAGTAATTCAAAAAGCAGCCTTGGTAAGAGATTTAGTTTGAAATCACCATTCCTCCAAATCTTTAGGGAATCCCAAGGTAGGAAGAGTCAATGAGTGATAGACGTGATTAGGTAGAGACTGAAATTCCACAGCTCATTACACGTGGGCGAATGATTTGATATGGGGCGGGAGACTGTTGGGGCGGGGCCCCTCAGAATCCTAGAAGGCTGCTTCCTATGGGTTCCAGAGACCGTCTTTTCTCATTTGTTTCATATCTAATCATAGGACAGGCTCTGGTCTCTGGCTTCTTCACAGCCATTGATTCAAATTCCTTAAAATAGCAATCTTTCCTCTTTCTTTGGTGTTCAAAAGTGTGAAGCAGATAGCTCTAAAGGAATTAAAGTCACCATCATAAATCTTGAGTGATTTTAGGAAGATATATAATACTCCTAAATGATGACATATTTCCAGAAGATCAGTAAAACATTTCTGAGTGATATATGGCTGGGCAGTGGTGTCTCTGCCTTGAATCTGAGGAAGAACATCAAGTAAACAGTATTTTATGAGTATTATTGGCCATATCTTTTGTTTTTAATCTGCAACTAAAGAGGCTGGTCACACAGAAAATTTGGCCTACTTTATACCAGACCTGGCTGGGAAAAGCCCTGGGAGTTTTGATTTGCCATCACAGCACAAGACTGTGTGGGACAGGGATGGGAGGAGAGGAAGGAAGGGTTTAAGGGGGAAAAGAACTCCCAGGTCTGAAAAGTAAGTGAGAGCATCTGAAAATCATTCCAGCATTTAAAAGCAATTATGGTGTGTGTGTGTGTGTGTGTGTGTGTGTGTGTGTGTGTGTGTGATTTACTCACAATCTGTTCTGTACATTAAATTTGTAGTTTTAATCACTGATAGATAAAACAAAACAAAGCAAAACATACACACACTACCCTAAGTGACAGGCCAATTCTGTCAATCCCTAGAGACCTTCATTCCTGAGTGCTGGCTAGGGAGGAGGCATGAGCCTCCTGCAGCTGTTAACGAATGCCCACAACAATAGAAACACAGTTGTGATAGGTGAGCTGGGGAATACAATTAAAAGTAGCTAAAATTATGCATTTATATGGCTTCCTAGAGGAGTACAAAAAAGCTAGCCTAGAAAAAAGATAGCACCAGCTACAATGACGGAGCTACAGCAAAAGAAGTCTTTCTCCCCTCCACTGGGAGCTAATGGGTCATGGAGCACACATTTTCAGCCCGAGACCTCACAGTACCTAACACATCTGGCAAAGCTACTTTAAGACTTGATATACCACTTATAGTATCACTTGTACCTTCAGAGACAGCACTCTGAAAACATGGAGTGTGGTAGCTGAACACACATTGTTGAAAGGTTCTGAGACTTTGCAGAGATCTCCAGAATTACAGATGACGTCTACATAACCACAGTTGTATGCGTGTCTCTACACTTTCTTGCATTGAGTTATCTGCTTTTGCAATTTGACGATCAGCCCTCCCACTGACAGGATGGCCCCTTGCACAAACAAGCCTCGCCCTGTGAAAAAATGATCAAAACAAACCCAAGGAGAAGGTTTTGGGAAGAGAATCATATTATACCAAAAATGGAAAAAAAATTATCTTGCTTGAAAACCACATAGAAAAAGTTCTGTAAAACACAAAGGTCTACAGATACACATCTTGTATTTAAATATCAGCGCAATTCTGGGTTATTTGTAACTTTGCTATTTGCATACTATTTTATGCATTGCAACAGAGAAATTTTCCATAAGGGAAAACTCAATCGTTGTAATGTCCTTCTTCCCCAGAGTGCAAAAAATCACACAAAAATACTATTTTTCAGGTATGATGCTTTCTTGTGTATCACTGGGGAACCAGTTCAGGGTCGCTGTGTTAGTCCAGCAATAGAAGCAGTGGATTGGCCCACATCCAAGTCTATGTGTGGGTGGAGTAGGTAGGAGAGTCAGTGATGATGGGTTTCTCAGGGCACACACTTAAAACTCTCAGGAGTCCTGAGTCAAGGTTATTCAATAACAAATAACTTATTAAAGCTTTTACCTATAAATTTAGAATAGTCAGTGTTGTAGTCAGGATTTGCAAGGGATAGATTTAATAGGGGACATGTAATTCATAGAATTATTTTATAATATTCACCCAAAAACTCAAATGCAGAGGAGTGCATGAGATCTGTTCGTATACTAGAGAACCAAAGAATCCAGCTGAGAGCCTGGATCTCATGGCAATGTCCCTCACAAGTCCAGCTAAAGGCCTTGAGCCTATAGCAGTGTCCTCCATGAGTCCAGCCAGAGGCTTAGACCCCATGGCAGTGTCTCATGCAATTCTGTATCAAGGATCTGCACCAGGAAGGCCCAAAGATCAGTGGTGGAAGCTAGAAAGTCTGTGCCAACTGGGTGCCACCTGGCTGAGGGATCTGCATTGCACTCAAGGGGAAGAACAGAGCTCTTCTGAAGAGAAAAGCAGCCATCCTCTGTGAAAGCAAAGACCCAAGCTCCTCCTCTGAGGAGAACAGCCAAGTTTTTATCAGGAAAACTAGCCTTGGCAAGCTTCTCCAGGAAAATCAACAGCATACAATCTTCCCCTCCAGTTCTCCCTTTATGCCTTTGGCAACAATTCTCAGGTGGGTCTTCCATGTCCAGAACCACACTGACTCAGTTCAGCTGAGCATTCCAAGTTGACTATTAGTTAATCCACCACAATCAGTCACCAAGATTTTCTACCAGCTCGTTCTTGAGGCTGGTCTCCCACATTCTCTTTGGCAGCCTTGGTTCATCACTTGGCCTCCTGAACACCCAAACACTAGCATGTGGGCTCTGCTTCCAATTAGTTTCTCCTTCCCCAAAGTTAATGTGCTTTAGATATTAATAATAACTGAATTGAGACTATATCTTCCATAGGAAGCTAGGGAGCTTTATCAAGCATGATTAATTTTACTTGATTTATTAGGTGTATCATCCTATATTTACTTGGATTGACTGAAGTGTGCTCTTGTCTACCTGTTTGAGGTCAAGGACAGGTCTATCTGCATTGGGTTTTAAAGATGTGGGGAGAAGGAAGGACCTCCTACATTCTACAACTCAGTGAATCACAGGGATGGATGTTATTACAGCTATTAACAATTGCAGACTTAAAACAGAAAAACCAAACTGGAATACACACCAAAGGTTCAGAATGTTCTGCAACTTGGCCCAATAGTGTACAGCTTTTCTGAATCTCTATTTGGCTGTTTCAAAATGCTGGCTTTAAAGAGTCCCCTGAGTCCTATATTGCACCCGTGATTATAAAAATATTTAAAGCCACAGAAAGAATATATAGCTGTGCAGACACGAGGGCTGATTTATTGTATGGCATGGTTTGATACACACTGGAAAGCAAGGTTTTAGGCTGACAAGAGCATCAAAGTAGCAGGCTTCAATCCATATATTACGGGACCAGCCCCAGTGAGGGAACAGGCCTGAAACAAGACTATAATATAGGGTTTCTGAAAACTCCTCTACACAAGCAGGAGACAGCATAAAAAGTTACATGACTATTTATGTGACATGGAGTCATATTAGCAGTGATGTGACCACATAAATAGTATTGTGAATTTTTGGAATATGGAAATTAAAGAAAAATATTTCAAACCCAAGCCATATATTATGAAAAATAAAAAACCTTCCCAAATGCCATTAAAAAAAGGTTGAAGAAGGACAAAGGGCTAGAAATACCTGTGAGTATTCTTTGCTGATGAGATTTTCAGATTCTAAAAGAACTTCACGATTTTTGTATGTAGTAAATGTGTTATGAAAGGAAGTTATGCTGTTTTTGTTTTCTTTTTAAATGTCATCCACAACTGGTTGTCATGCTGATTTTTTTAAAAATTAATTGAACCCAGGGTCTTCCCACTGAGTGATATCCCAGCCCTTTTTTACTTTGAGACAGTGTCTCACTAAGTTGCTAAGTTGCCTAGGCTGGACTCGAACTTTTGATCCCTCTGCTTCCCAGCGTGCACACCTGGGCTTGTTTGTTTCTTATTGCATGGGGGCCGTTTCTTATCGCTTACTGCCTTCCTGCATGAAATCCTGGTCTATGAAGTCCTCCATGGCCTGCACCTCCTGTTTCTTCACCTGGCCTCCTGCTCATCCGCCCTGCATTGCAGTCCCCTGCCATCAGGAGCTTCTCTATCTCTGAATCTTGTCAAGCCGCTTCTGGAGGGGAGCTTTGTGTTTCCCATGTGTAGGGTGGAGGGAGTAAGGGAGGACAGGGGTATAGGGAAAAAATAAGAGAAAAGATACATCATGTAAAGGTACAAGATCCTAATGATGAATGTAACTGTACTGTGTACCTAAAAAGTACCAATAAACTCAATGAGAAAAAAAAGAATTCTCATCTGAGGTGCAATTTTTTTTATATATTTTGTAGTTTTACTATTACCTTCAAACCCAAACTCTGTAGTCAGTTATACATCCACCATATATAATATGAATTTCTCCAACACATATACACCTAATACACCCATTTCCTTGTTTCACCATGTATCTATTAAGACTGTAAATATATTTCCACTACAATGAGAAAAAAAAGAAATAAAAAAAGAACTGTGCTAGACACACAGAAGGTATGCCTGCTTAGATTATGAATTACAGATGAAGTCAGTCATAGAATAAACAAGTAGAAGTATTCTGCTAGTATAGAATATAGGGCCGTGTTATGGAGAATCCCTAGGAGGTGATTCTAATAATAAATAAACAAACAAACAAATAAATAAACAAATAAATAGATAAATAATAATATTTAATAAAAAACTCCACGAATAGCCAAAACACAAAATGAAGAGAGTAGAAAATAAAGAACTATTTTATAAGTGATATAATTGTTACCTTCACCATATTAAAAAGCTTCAGAAAGCTTGAATTTTCAGACATGACAAATATATATTAAGTATTTTTTGTGGCAGTTTAGGTGTAGTTGATTAATTGCTGATATATCTAGTTTGTCATTTTTATGAGTAAAATGATATATGCTTTTTTTTTTAGTTAGGAAACTGTATTATCCAGCTTTTCCACTGCTGGACCAAAATACTGGAATACACATTTTAAAAGAGAAAAGGTTTATTTTGGCTAGCAGTGTCAGAGGTGTTAGTCCGTGACTGGTTGGATCCAAGGTACAATATCAAAGTGGAAGGACATGAGGGAAGAATGCCGTTCAACTCCCGGAAGCCAGGAAGCAGAGAGCAGGGAAAGAACTGAGCAGAGACACCCTCCTCCCAGGCAAGTGCCAGTGAGGTCCTCTTCCAACTAGGCCTCAGCTCCTCACAGTCAAATCAACTGTGAACACATCTACAGATCCATTGATGAGAGCAGTGTCCTTAATACATGAGTGTCTGTGGTGACCCTTCATATTTAAACCATGCACCCTTCTAAAAACTGAATGGCTGGCTATTCTTTATGAATCTCAAGGAGTGATTGTGAAACATAATGAAAAAAATATATATATATTTTTGGTACTGGGGATCGAACTGGGGTCCTTGCGCTTGCAAGGCAGGCGGCAGAACCGCTGAGCTAAATCCCAGGCTCTATGAAAAAATTTTTATATAAAAAGTCTATCACTATATTGTTGAAGTTTGTGCAGAGAAGGGGATATGAATTACCCAAGTACATTTGTATCAGTTTATGCAATTTCTTGTTTTTGTTCTTCTCCTCCTCCTCCTTCATTATTATTATTTTCTCTAATAAAACATGTGAAGCAGAGATACAGTTTTTTTTAAATAAGTTGAGTTCTTTGAAAAGATTCAGTAAAGTCTAATTGATAAATTGATGATAACTTAAGTATGGACAAGAAAGGTGGCAAAATTCGCAGGAAAATGCCTTAAAAGTCCAAGATTCTGCACTTAGATTCCGTCCTAAATTCTTTCATTTTTTTTCCACTTTAAAGAAATATGTAGAGAAAACATAGAGGACAAATTTAGAGTGTGGCTTATGTGAAACAGTCAACAGTGGATTCAGCCTCAAATGAAACATTGGCCCTCATTGGTGAATAAATATAAAATTTATGTTGCATAATATTCCTCTTCATTGAATTTCCTCTTCATTGAAAATGTTAGGATTTTCTTTATTTACCTGATTGCATCTGGTAACATAACTTGCACTGCACTTCCATAGACAAAGGAAAGGACTGCTAAAACATTTTTAGGGCACATCCTTTTACGAATAAGAAGCAGAAGGTTTTTTTTTTCCCCTAGAATAGGAAAGAAATTTCATCAAATCACTTATGCTTTATGTTACATATTAAGGCAAATAATTTGTTTATGTTGCTTTGATCTGATGATGTCCCCAAGGGCAAAGAGTGAAAAGTAAAGAATTGCAACAAGTTTTTTGAAAAATAAAAATCGAGTTGCGATGAGATTTTTCTAATTGACACAGCTTAATGTTAAATGGCAATGGTAGTATCTTCATAATTTGGTGGGAAGAAAATCTGAACTTAAAATTCTATATAAGTAAAAGCAGAAGTTAAGTATGAAAGCAAAAGTCATTTCACACTTACAAAAGACTCAGAAAGTTTAGTTGATCTAAAAGAGTTACTCCAGGGGATGTTTCTCCAAAAATTAGAATTTGAAGGGATAGAGAAGAGGTGGAAAGTAGGTGAATAGGTAAATTTCTTCATCTTTCATTAGAGGACTAACTCCAGAATCTCTCAAATGGACAAATCAGTGTTTGATTATCTTTTCTACTGTTTGGTATTGTGGATTCATTCTAGTATAAAATTTAATAAGCATGGAAAAATTTGAAAGTCATATGGTGACGTATGAGTTACAATATGAAAGTTTTCTAGCTTTTTCTAATTCATCATACCAAAGACTGGATGAATCAGAAAAGAGAATAAGATTGCTCACAAAAGAAATGAAAACTTTACAAAGTGCTCTTAGAAAATATTTGCTTATGGAAGTACACTGGTGCCTTGGTTCATGAATTTAACTTATTCCACGATTCTGGCAAAGACAGCCATGTTCATGTTTGTGTGGGAGAGATGGTTGCTGGTGTGTTTATCACCCAATTCGGTGTTCTCAAACAAAAATAAATTTTGCCAAATGCTTCTTTGTGAAGAAAGTTGTTTGCAAACAAGTGTTCATGAAAGAAAGTGTGTTTTGGGAAATGTATATCATAAAATATTAATGAAAATTCTTCAACTGGGTGTTTCAGTTTACAAAAATTTTAAGGCCAACTTTAAGAAAAAGAACACAAAATTATAAATGTTAATTAGGCACCAAGGTGCATCTTCATTTAGAATAAGAAGAAAAATAACAGGGTATCAAAAATTTATAACATCTTAAAAATATCCTAGATTTTGATGCATTAATATTACTTAATATTTTACTAACAATTGGCCTGCTATGGAATATTTTTTTCATTTTTTTGCCTACTTCCCCAATAGCACTGACCACACAGGGTCCAGATCTTGCTTTGTACATACTCACTCCAAAGAGAAGTACTGTGGCTTTATGAAAAGTAGTCATACTTGATTCCAGAGGTGTAGCAGGTACAGTAATACTATATAATCCTGGAATATCCCAGAGACCTATAAAATACAAAAGAGCTTGCAAAACAGTAAGAACATGTCAAAAGGAACACGACTAACTGAGAAAGCTCCCAGTGGCTAAATTTGGAATAATCTGAGCAACAAAATAAAAAATGATGTATTAGATTATAACCCATAGAATAAAATTAATATTCATGGGTCCATGCCGATATAAAAAGGAATAAATTAATAAATGGAGAAATGACAACTCTTCTTTACAGAAGAATTGAAATTAATAAATGTAAGAGAAATGAGGGAAATACAAAAGTACCTTTAGGCAAACCTTAGAGTAATAATTAACACAGAGAATTAACTAGTGATGGATACTAAGTACTTGGGCAAAAGTTAGAAGAGAAAGAATATTTGTGTGTGTGTGTTGTGTGTGTGTGTGTATATGTATGTATATATGTATGATTATATTCATGTATATATATGAAAACAAATAGAAATTTCTTTTTCAATATTATGGAAGAAATTATGCTGAAAAGAATTTAGGAAACAGTACATTATGAAACACATGGCACTACTTTGCACTGCATTATAATTCACATAAGCATAAATGTAGTTTATTTCTAAATGCAGCTGAAG